>NC_060160.1:28852324-28853019 GCF_021292245.1 Micropterus dolomieu | reverse complement strand
AAGCCAATGGAATCTAACAGAGAGATAAACGCAGTACTAAAGCTGTCATTCTCAACATCCACATGAATATTAAAATCCCCTACAATAATAACTTTGTCTGTTTTAAGGACTAAAGTTGACAAAAACTCTGCAAATTCAGATAATAATTCAGAATACGGGCCAGGTGCTCGGTACACTATAACGAAGAGAATTGGTTGCAGAGATTTCCAACTTGGGTGTGAAAGACTAAGAACAAGGCTTTCAAATGAGTTATAATTTAGTTTAGGTTTAGAGCTGATTAGTAGGCTAGAGTCGAAGATAGCTGCAACTCTACCTCCTTGGCCTGTGCCTCGAGGAATGTGAGTATTAATATGACTGGGAGGGGTGGATTCATTTAGGCTAACATATTCTCCATCACCCAGCCAGGTTTCAGTAAGACAAAATAAATCAATATCATAATCTGATATTAGTTCATTTACTAGTACACCTTTAGAAGAGAGAGATCTGATGTTTAAGAATCCACATTTAACTCTCCTTTTCGTTTGCACTATTGCTCTTGTGGTTTTAATTTTTATGAGGTTTTTATGCACAGCTCCTCTTCTGTTTACCTTTTTAAATAATTTCGATGGTCGGGGGGCAGACACCGTCACTATAGGATTTTCACTAAGTAACTCCTGAAATGGAGGAGCAGAGAAGTGTGTTAGACTGCAACTCTG
>NC_060160.1:28850598-28852304 GCF_021292245.1 Micropterus dolomieu | reverse complement strand
TCAGATAAGAATTCAGAATACGGGCCAGGTGCTCGGTACACTATAACGAAGAGAATTGGTTGCAGTGATTTCCAACTTGGGTGCGAAAGACTAAGAACAAGACTTTCAAATGAGTTATAGTTTGGTTTAGGTTTAGAGCTGATTAGTAGGCTAGAGTCGAAGATAGCTGCAACTCCACCTTAATGATCAAATGTACAGAACAAGTACAAATGCCTCATATGTCCTTCAAAATGAAACACTGCATTCAAAATACCATAAACACGTCCCAAAATCAAGCATTTGCATCAAATGGCAAACACTTTTTTCATAATAGTAAATTTTAGGATATATCAGTGCAAAGTTAAGCTTCATCCCACAAGACTTTCTCTTGCCAGACAGCATTACAGTATTGTAAAATACTGTAATGCTGAAATAGTCATTAGATAGTTGCATTCCTGTTCTCATTTCTGAAGGTTCGAATTATGGACGCCACTGTAAAGCCACTCAAGTTGGACTGGACTCTCAGTTCACTTTCTCTTCTGGTTGATCACATGATCAATAAGTGTGGCGCTAATCTCATCAGAGATGGCTCTCATACCCTCTCCTTTTATTGCCCTTGTCCTCTTCTAACTTGTCCTTTTCTTCCTCTTCTTCCAACTCTTCCTCCTTGAACTTTTCCTCGTTGTCATCCCCTGTCTCTCCCTCCTACTCCCCTTGCTCTCTTTCCATAAAAAAGGCCTGGGACATTTTCACAAAAGGCTGCATTACATCATTGTTCTAGGCACATTTAATTGACAACCTGCATATGCATGTGACACAAAGGGTTGGATAAACATGTTTTGAGTTCCAAAACTGTTCACTATTGATGTATAAGGTGTGATTTTCATTAATAAATCACAAAAATCTAATTATCATTTATGAAATTCTCTATTTTATTGTGCATTTTTCAATCATACTTCCTTTATAAGCACATAACATGCGTGATTATGTTAGCTTAGGGTCTTCTGAATCCATAGATACCAAACACATGGTGTTCCATCTCCATTACATGTGGTTTATAAGACCAAATGCATAAATAGAGAAAACGGACCAAAAAGGACTTAGGCCCCAGATTAAAACAGGAAAGTCAGATCAATATTTTTGTGGTAGCTATGTATAAATTAACAACTGGTATTTTTAATGTGATTACATAAGGCACTTTGTTGTCAAGTGGCCTTTGTGCGTACGGGATAATACCCAACAAGTTTTAGATCCCATGATAGTAATGGATGAGACAGAGGCTAAGAAAACAAGACATTTTAGACTCAATAATGAACAAAATGGATGAATAAAATGTATAATTTTGGACTGTACAGACACACTGAAGAGCATAGGGGTTCATCCCCGTGTCAGTGAATTCACTAACAATAACTTTTAATGACATGTTTTCACATAAGACTACAGATAGAGGAGAGACGAGGAGGTGTGTGTGTGTGTGTGTGTGTGTGTGTGTGTGTGTGTGTGTGTGTGTGTGTGTGTGTGTGTGTGTGTGTGTGTGTGTGTGTGTGTGTGTGTGTGTGTGTGTGTGTGTGGTGTGTGGGGGGGGGGCTACATCATTTTATGAAGTTAGAAGTTCCTGGTTTGTCAGTGAAGAAGTCAGAGAGGCAGCAGTAAACCACCAGAGCCTCAACATGAAAGTCTGTCACACTTTGATCTGCTTCTTCTTCCTCTGTGAGTATTCACTTTGG
>NC_060160.1:28849384-28850498 GCF_021292245.1 Micropterus dolomieu | reverse complement strand
CCGTCTCTCCGGATCAGACCAGGTCTTCCCCAGAAAGTCTGCCAATGATCTACAAAGCCCACATCGTTTGCTGGACACCACCTCGACAACCAGCGGCGGAATGACGACATGCGGCTATACATGTCATCACTGGTCAGATTTGGCAGGGGTCCAGAGAAAACTACGGTGTCCGACATTGTTTTTGTATATGTAC
Organism: Micropterus dolomieu; assembly: GCF_021292245.1. NCBI lineage: Eukaryota > Metazoa > Chordata > Actinopteri > Centrarchiformes > Centrarchidae > Micropterus > Micropterus dolomieu. The sequence goes on along the minus strand of NC_060160.1, from coordinate 28,850,305 downwards.
ACACCGACTCAACATTAATCTTAGTGACCTCCGATTGGCGTAACCGGGAGTCATTACCGCCGACGTGAATAACAATCTTACTGTATTTACGTTTATCCTTAGCCAGCAGTTTCAAATAAGACTCAATGTCGCCCGCTCTGGCCCCAGGGATGCACTTAACTATGGCCGCTGGCTTCGCTAACTTCACGTTTCTCAAAATGGAGCTGCCAATGATCTGTTCAGCCCGAGATGAGGGAATCTCTGGGTTTTTGGTTTCAGAGAGCGAGATCAGATAAACTCTAGGTCTGTAACCCCAGCAACTTACGCTGTGAACCTAACCTGCTCGGGAGGAGGTTTACTTCAACAAACGCTGAGTTTCTCTCTGACTCCTCCCCTCCTGCGGAGCTTGAAGCGGCTGTCTGACATTTCCTCATTCAGACTGTCAATATCAAAGCACATATTGGAACACAGTTACGTCTTTAGAAACATCGAAATCATGGTTAAATAGGCTGTTTTTTTTTTTTTTTTACCCAAACATGATCTTGAACATGACGCTTTTATGATCAATCTGTCATTGATGTATGAACAGAGAGTTATCTTTGGACATCGTAAATTTATCCTCAGCACAGAATAAAATCTATAAACTACACTGTCTTTTATTACACAGTGACTCTGTGGACATTAAGGCAAAACATTTACTGTGTGCTACAGTGCTGCAGTTTAAAGTAATCTGTACAAAACTGATCAATGAACAGTAACCTTTCATATTGTAGTCGCACAGATTGAACATTCCTATCGTAGTTATCAGCTCGATATGATGTGAATATTTCTGAGTGAGGATGACTGAGGTGCAGCTGAAACAAATAAATGTAGTATAAAAGTGAATTTTTCATTATCTGCTGATAGTCTGAATGTGTTTTGACAGCATTTCATAAAATACGA
>NC_060160.1:28847158-28849364 GCF_021292245.1 Micropterus dolomieu | reverse complement strand
TACTTCAAGTGCTGCATGTGTTTATTGTTTTAAAGTGTGAATGATTTTTCACATAAATTAGGATTTCATAACAGAATAACATGTAATGAAGTATATGCAACAAGAATTCATCAGAATTGCAGAAATTTGCTTCAGTACGCTTTTATTTTTTTATATGCCGTTATGTGTACTTATTTACTTGAAAAATAAAAAGGTTATAAAAATTCCAAGACTTTCAGTGCTTCAGTTTTTTCAGTTGTTTCCACAGTGCACAGTGCCCACAACCTGTAATTCACGTACCAACCCCCTGAGCCAAGTCTGCTAAAATACAAGCACATTTCCTGCTTAACACACAGACTGTAGTTCTAAACCACACTGATTCAAAACCTACACACATTTCTCTACACACAGACGTAAACATAAGTTACTGTAAATATTCAGCTTTTTTATTGATTTTCTATGTATTTCAGTCCGGTTACTGCAGAAATGGAGGACATCATGTTAGGAATCAGGACAGAACAGATCCAAACGTAACACTCAGTTAAAGATGGTTTATTTAGGGGAACAGGGAGGCGGGAGAAGAGAAGAAGGTGGTGAGCGGCCTTGGCCTCCCTCCAGATCTGGCGGCAGCGTTTGAGGTGGGCCTGTACAGAGGGGACCGCCACCTCCTCCTCCAGGGACGGGAACAGGGGGGGCTGGTAACCCATAGCGCAAATGAACGGGGACATACCAGTGGCAGCGCTGACCTGGGAGTTGTGTGCATACTCACTCCAGGGGATGTAGGAGCTCCAGGAGGAGTGCCACCCCCAGGTCCTGGTCTTCCCGAGTTTGGGCAGAGGGATGAAGTGGGCAGACTTAGATAAGCGGTCGACAATGGTGATAATGGTAATTACAGATGAAACGGTGGTAAAAGTTTGCAAACCCAATGAAACGCTGCAGCTGCTTAACGGAGGTGGGGGTAGGCCAGTCAGCGACCGCCTGGATTTTGGATGGGTCGGCACGGAGCCGCCCTTTTTCAATGTTGAAGCTGAGGAATTGGACAGTGGGGACATGAAACTCACATTTTTCTGCTTTGACGAAGAGCCTGTTCTCCAGAAGCCATTGCAGCACCAGACGGACGTGCTCAGTGTGCTGGGCGGGGTCGCGGGAGAAGATCAGGATGTCATCAAGGTAGACGAAAACAAAGCGGTGGAGGAAATCACGGAGGACGTCATTAATTAGGGCTTGGAAAACGGCGGGGGCGTTGGTGAGACCGAAGGGCATAACTAAATATTCGTAGAGTGTGCTTGGTCCATGATGGCTTGATTGTTCTGTTAGGAATCAGGACCCCAATGCAACACTCAGTTAAAGAAAATTTATTTAGGGGAACAGGGAGGCTGGGGAAGAGAAGGTGGTGAGGCGGACGCCGGGGAACGTGGGCATGGAGGACTGAGGAGCTGGTGAGGCAGAGGAGGAGAGGCGAGGGAGCCGTGGGGGACAGGAGACCGAGGATGGTTAAATAGGCTGTCCTTTATAACACAGTGACTCTGTGGACATTAAGGCAAAACATTTACTGTGTGCTACAGTGCTGCAGTTTAAAGTAATCTGTACAAAACTGATCAATGAACAGTAACCTTTCATATTGTAGTCGCACAGATTGAACATTCCTATCGTAGTTATCAGCTCGATATGATGTGAATATTTCTGAGTGAGGATGACTGAGGTGCAGCTGAAACAAATAAATGTAGTATAAAAGTGAATTTTTCATTATCTGCTGATAGTCTGAATGTGTTTTGACAGCATTTCATAAAATACGAGATGAGCAAGATTTTATTAATGTAACAGACGTCTAAAACTTCAGACAGTTTGAACCTAGACACATTACAAAAAAATCATTAATAGGTCTAATAGTGGTTTGGTCCTCTGCCTGCTTTCCCTCTCAGGAGTCCGGTGGCAGAAAAACAGTTTGATCCTTCAGTAGTTGTGAAACTGCAGTAATGTTAAGCAGACTGGCAGGGCTGTTTTATTTTTGCCGGTAAAGCAACAGCGACTGCTGACGTATTGCGGTAAGTGTGTTGACTCATTTCCGTTTCCGGTGCTTGTGTGTTGGTACCGTGTTGTGCTGCTCTCGCTAAATAACAGTTACATTTGTTAGATTACAGCGGCCAACTGTTCGCTAAACACTTATTCTTTACAGTAATTTTGCCTAAGCACTCACAGTTCTTTCCATCTTTTAGTGACTGCTGTT
>NC_060160.1:28845477-28847138 GCF_021292245.1 Micropterus dolomieu | reverse complement strand
AAATTGGAAAGATCTGTGTAATAGGACAGAACATTCATCAACATGATCAGATATTTTTATTGAACAGGGGTTTGTTGTTCTCTAACAGGACTTCTGTGCCCACATTACACACCAGGTCAATGTACATGACACAGATGAGCTGATGGCTGAAGCAGAGCTGTAGTTAGTTGTTGTAATCAGTAAACAATAATAAAAAGTAAGAACAATAGTGATGGATTACATAGCAATTTATTTTTGACACCCAAAGCTCTTAGGGAGAAACACCAGAGAAACTTTGAGACAAGTACACTGGCAGACAGTTTACTAATATTAAAATATATATGTATATATATACCTGTTCATATGCCGTTGTTGGAGTGTGAAGCTCGACGCAGGTATGTGCTGCCTCTTCTTCCTCGGACCCTCCCTCCTCTGCTTCGCCTCGACCCCGGGCCTGTCCTGGTCCTGTCTGTACTTGGCTCTGGAGTGCAGTCCTCATCACAGACAATAATGCTGTCACCATGGAAGCTCTAACATGCAAAACAACGTACATGTTACGTACGGTTTTTGCAGGGGACGTACTGCTGACGTATTGCGGTAAGTGTGTCGACTCATTTCCGTTTCTGGTGCTTGTGTGTTGGTACCGTGTTGTGCTGCTCTCGCTAAATAACAGTTACATTTGTTAGATTACAGCAGCCAACTGTTCGCTAAACACTTATTCTTTACAGTAATTTTGCCTAAGCACTCACAGTTCTTTCCATCTTTTAGTGACTGCTGTTCAATCTCATAGTTGTTCAAAAGTTCTGGTAGCTAACGCTACCATACTTTAGCTTAGCCGTTAGCGACTTTAGCTTAGCAGCTAGCGATGGCTTCTCCTTCTCCCTCTCTCTCTCCTACTTTCTCCTGCTCGGTGTGTCAGATGTTCAGTTACTCCTCTGCCTCCTTTAGCGGTAATGGTACGTGTAATAAGTGTAGTTTATTTATAGACATGGAGGCGAGGCTCAGTGATTTAGAAGTCCGGCTCCCCAGTAGTCGGTGCGGAACGGCCTGATTTAGCCTCTGGTAGCCGTCCCCCGGCATCCCCTGTGCAGCCAGGAAAGGAGGGGGGGGGTTCTGGGTGACTGTCCGAAGGAGGAATAGTCGTAAGCATTCAAAGTCCATGGGGCATCATCAACCTGTTCACGTTTCTAACAGATTTTCCCCACTCAGCGACACACCCGCTGAGAAACCAACTCTGATCATTGGCAGCTCCATTTTGAGAAACGTGAAGTTAGCGAAGCCAGCGGCCATAGTTAAGTGCATCCCTGGGGCCAGAGCGGGCGACATTGAGTCATATTTGAAACTGCTGGCTAAGGATAAACCTAAATACAGTAAGATTGTTATTCACGTCGGCGGTAATGACTCCCGGTTACGCCAATCGGAGGTCACTAAGATTAATGTTGAGTCGGTGTGTACATATGCAAAAACAATGTCGGACACCGTAGTTTTCTCTGGACCCCTGCCAAATCTGACCAGTGATGACATGTATAGCCGCATGTCGTCATTCCGCCGCTGGTTGTCGAGGTGGTGTCCAGCAAACGATGTGGGCTTTGTTGATCATTGGCAGACTTTCTGGGGAAGACCTGGTCTGATCCGGAGAGACGGCATCCATCCCACTTGGGAAGGAGCAGCTCTCATTTCTA
>NC_060160.1:28835370-28845377 GCF_021292245.1 Micropterus dolomieu | reverse complement strand
ACACAGTGACTCTGTGGACATTAAGGCAAAACATTTACTGTGTGCTACAGTGCTGCAGTTTAAAGTAATCTGTACAAAACTGATCAATGAACAGTAACCTTTCATATTGTAGTCGCACAGATTGAACATTCCTATCGTAGTTATCAGCTCGATATGATGTGAATATTTCTGAGTGAGGATGACTGAGGTGCAGCTGAAACAAATAAATGTAGTATAAAAGTGAATTTTTCATTATCTGCTGATAGTCTGAATGTGTTTTGACAGCATTTCATAAAATACGAAATGAGCAAGATTTTATTAAGGTAACATAGACGTCTAAAACTTCAGTCAGTTTGAACCTAGACACATTACAAAAAAATCATTAATAGGCCTACTGAGTCAGCCTGTCACTTTACAATCACAGGTCCATGAGCAGCCTAAACTACAGATTACAATCGATTAATAATTTCATCTTCAGTTATTGCCACCGGCATTTAGTCCCGTCAGGTTCCAGCTGAATAATCAGGCCTGTAGCTATTTAAAATGAAGGCTGTAGGAGAATTCCAGCACTTTATCAATCATTAAGGAAATTCCAGTCTGGTAAATGATGAATGAGCAACGCTGTATAAAATGTAATATTGTTAACATATCGATCTTCCACTCCTGTGTTTTAGAGCCAATCTGCGTTGGCACACATTCGTATTTCTAGCTCCACCCGATTGTATTATATATATATATATATATATATATATATATATATATATAATATTTACAAAATATGACACTGATTACTGAGTTGACACTTACATTACATACATATACTAACATTTGTTCTGGAGAGTGGCGGAGACACAGATTTAATCAGTTTTTGTTTAATTTTGGAAGGAAACGGGGCTGTTCCCATAACGTAACTGTCAGGATCGCTGGGTGCGCAAAGCAGGGGAGAGCCCAAACGCATGACACTGAGAGCTGAGATTGAGTTCCAGGTTTTATTTATCCCAAGCACGACAACAGGCATGAACAGAACTCACGAGTACAGGAACTGGTACATCCAAAAGGTAGCAGGTAACAACACGACATCCGACAGGACTGACATGAGACAATGACCGGACAGAGAATGAACAGAAACACCAGACATTTATACACAGTGATTAACGAGCAGGGCGGGAGCAACACAGGTGACTGGGATCAGGGTTAATGAGGCAGAGACACAGAAGGGAAAACAGAGACTAGCAGGCAGGCAGATTACTGAGGGGGGAAAAGAAAAAATAATAAAAGACAAGTTACTCAACACTAAACATCAGAGTAATATAAACAAGCGGACAGATCACAACAAGGAACACAGACAGAAGCTAAGACTTGAACAGGACTCAGGACAGACATGGGCAAAACACAGAAGTACACAGACCAGGAGTAAACACTTAAGACATGAACTAAGGCACAGGACTAGGAACACAGACATGGAACAAAAACCCAGACTCCGCAACAAGACACACAGACTGAAACCCAGACACGCTCAGGACAGGATTGTGACAGTAACGTTACACATTTACAGCAGCGACTTAATTTGCAGCAATTTTCGGTAAATATTAATGCATAATGTGCATTGATTACGATGTTGACTACACTTATAGTTAGTGTATTCTATCCTGGGAGTGATGGACAGACAGTGTTCACAGTGTGGTCTGTTGAAATGTAACTAGAGAGATGGTTACTGAATGAATTAACTACATTTCTAAATACGATCCATAACATTACTGTTAACTGGGGATTCATTTCAGTATTGCTAATGTACCATTTCACCCTTCCCCAAACAGAGGCTAAACTATTAACCAGGACACAGACACATTTTGACTGATCAGTCCACACCACCTGCTGCCTGGGAGAGACATTGCTGATGCAGTAGTAGTAGTGGCTACTGTGCTTTCTCTTGCCATGGTGTATCAGTATGACTGACAGTCTTCTCTTACCTTGTAAACTGAGTTAGGCTGTTTCACTTAATCATCCTGTTTCCACCTACATATTGAATGTATGATCATTAGCACCTGTTTTGTTTGTTTCATCACCTGATGATATGCCTTACAAGTTCCACCAAACTTAATTTTTTCTTCTGTCCATTCACTTTGTATTTTGTTTTATAACTAATAACATGTCCATTTTTTACTTACTGTGTACTGTGTGTATTGACAAATTGTATTTTGATGCTTTGGAAACACTGTGCTTAAAACCTTCAGGCCAATGAAATTTCATTTCATTTTTTTGTTTAATATTGGAGGGAAGGGGGGGGGGGCTGCTCCCATAAGATATAATACATTACAGTATGGATATATTTTTTCTCATGCTTCTATTGTCATAATTACTGACATTCTCATGTTATGTTAAGACACATTCACATACACATGCACAACAAGTAAATATCAATGAATGCCAGGAGCTGTTTAGTTTAAGTCAAGAAAGAAGTTTTGGTAAACAGTGCAAAATATACAAGGCAACCAATTGCATTCAACAATACATTTTATTATATTTTATATCCAGGTAGGTAAGTTTTCCTTGAATGTGATGTCTTCAAAGAAACACTTTTTTAATTCTCACATCCTGCATGACCAGACAGGAGGCTATATTTCATGCCAGATGTCCCACACCTGGTTCAGAACTTGAAGAGTGTCCTGGTTGGTGGACAGACATTTCTGCAAGCTTGGTCATCGCTCCACTCTCCGCTCAAAATCCGTCCTGCTGAAAATAAACAAAACAACAACACACACATAATGCAAATAAATAAATCTCAGCTGTTTGACAGCTGGAACTTAGGCTTACTTTATCTAGGTATAGATATATCAGGTGTTCATATACCTGAAACAAACGCCTATTCATACATTCCATGTGCTACTTTCATCATAATTCTGAATCACTACAGTATCATGTTTTTTACCTTTATTAGTCACAGGGAGCCATTAACATGAGGAGTTGGGTTCAAAATAAATCATTTTATTCTATCTAACAAATGTCCAAAATATGACCTCGGTCAACATATGCCACTGATCTTATCACCCGTCACCGATGCACTGTCTAACAAACACTGTGTGTAATGACTGAATTAACCAAGGAACAACCTCGCTAGATACAAGTTAGCCAAGTTATCTAGCTGAGATAGCTAACTTACCGTTCATCGTAATCACGTGTAACGTTACTACTACAGCGGCAACTAAGTGCTGCTATACTGAGTTACAACAAAATAACCAAAGATAAACGATGTATGCTAACTAACTAATAACTTTACATTTGAGGTAAATATTAGCAAACTGACAACATGGTATGGTAACGTTAGCTGGTTAAGTGTTAACGTTACTCACGTTAACGTTAGCTAGCTGCAATTATATAATCTAACAGTTAATATCTTCCGATAAACCTTGACTAAAGCTGGCGACATAAAATACCACTATTGACTAGATTCATGAGAGGACAGCTAATGAGTTAAAATGTCAACAAATGCAGTAATTTCATCAACTTACCAGGCAAACACTGAAATGAACGTGGCTCAGCGCTGGAACTATCCAGTGTTTGGAACTATCGGCTGCCCCATGACGCGCGTTACTTCCACATTCCACAGTTCCAACAGAAGTCAATGGGTGTGTCGTAACTCTCTTATTTAACGGCCCTGGGTAACCCTATGTTACTATATTACCCCCTAATCTGTCCACTGCTGAGGCTCTATCCACCTGAAGGAGTATCTAATAGTAACTTATATAAATTATTGTATTAGTACAAAGTGTTATAACAATACATAAAAAGTAGTGCTGGGCAAAGATAAAAATTTTTAATTGCATAGTTATGTGCAAAATTGAATGGATTCTAAAGTAACATATTGCGCACTTTTAATTTAAATGTACTGCTATATACACAAAAGTGCAATAACATGCGGTTTGCAAACACAAATAAGGTGCTTTTTACCAGCAGTATTCCCTTTACACAGTAGCAATAAAATATTTCTTGTAAATCTCAACTTAAACATTAATGTATATAAAGCCAAAGCTATTTGCCATTGCCAGGGCATTACCTTTTATAGTCCAGAGCCACGATCATATCATAACAGGCACTATATATATATATATATATATATATAAAAATCTGTTTTTTTTCTTAACAGGTATCAGCAGAAACATTTTTTTTATCAGGGAGCAGCATAAACAGTCTATGTCCTGCTATTTAATAGCAAGTGTCCCTGTTAGAGTGAGGTGAAGTGGTCTCCTCACGCACAAGCCCGCTCGCTGCATAAGTTGAATTGTCTTGAACTTTTTGTAAACGACGCAGAGCAAAAAAAAACAGTGGAAGAGACTGATCCTCGCTGTTTGAGAGTTTCCAGAATCTATTACTGTTTTCTAAATATTATGGAAGTGTATAGGGGACTTATTTCAAATTATCATGCAAACTTTAAAATTAAAATGTAATCCCACAACATTATCATTTTCCATATATGTATCTGTTATTTAGGTAAAAATTTAAATGAAAATGCAATCTTTCAATTTTCATTATCACATACTTGTGCATTCTAGGACCATATTAAAATGAAAATGGAAACAGCATTTGACATTTCATTTTCAAAGGCTTATCCTGCTATATAGTGGACTTTATTCAAATGCAATGAGTGAAACAGCGTCCCCAGGCTATTGCATTTACACGTCCATGTCCTCATGGTCTTTTTAACCTCTTAACATTCCTGTAAAATTCATTCAAAATGCCTATTTAAGGCATATCCAAAGTAAACTGAATGTAGTTCGTGAACCGTTTGGAGTATATGCATGGTTTTCACGTATGGTTTATATGCATGGGCTTCTCTGAAAGATAACACTCTGGAGTGTCTAACCCAAAAGTCAGAATGATTGTAAGTGTTACTGGAATTGATTAATATAGTTTAAACATCCTAAAATTAATATTTTTTTTTTTTCCGCTTGAAAATGCTTTCTAACAAATGCATGCAGACAACTATAGCTGGGACTTATTAGCTGGAAAACACTGTAGGGACACAGCATAAAGCCTTACCTAGTCCAAATTTAAATTTCACACCAGCTAGATTACATACACATCCGGTTCAGTGTTTTTAGTGTCGTTTGGCACTACTTCGTATTTATATAAAAACCTGACAAAACTGGACATTGCTGGGAGAAAAGAAAGCAAGGAGGTTGAACTACCTGGCGAGTTCAGAAAACGTGTATGTAACTTTATTCCAGCTATTATTGTACTTTACTATGACCAAGTTAGCAAACCATAGCCCTAATCAATCCGAACTCCATTCAGAAAACAAACATTTTAGAAGTTGTTGTCCTGCTGTCTTGCTGACAGACCTGACAAGGCAAGAATTCATTTGTTTAACAAATCTGCATCATATTGTAGTATTCACAGCAAAATGTTTACTTTGGGTTCATACAGCTGTAGAAATGGGGAGTTGTGTTTATTCGCGTTATCACGTTGTGTGTGAACACTCCAGGGATGTCCAGCGATAAAACCCTCACGAGGAAAGCGTTGCGTAGATTAAATTTGCGTTTGGTCTGAATGCACAGTTACAGCACGGGCTCTTGTTGGCTATTGTAGGCTGTGAAAGAGACATATGAGCTCCTATTGGGTCAGATTAGCTGTCAGGCAAAAGGTCCAGAGTTCAGCGGTTAATTTGAATACAAGCTATCGTAGTTGTTTACATCTAAGAACAATCAACCCCATACATTTAATTAAATAAGTAATTAAAGCGTAAAGTAATTAAAGCGTTTGTGTGTGTGTGTTAGAAAAATTAAAATAAATAAATGAAACAGTAACGTGTGTGTGTGTTTATTATAATAATGTATTAAACATTAAAATAAAATAAATAGATAATACCGTAAACGTGTGTGTATATTAATAGACAAAAATAAGAACAGCATCTGACATTTCATTTTCAAAGACTTCCTCTGCTCTTTAGTGAACTTTATTCAAATGCATTGAGTGAAACAGCGCCACAGTCTATTGCATTGCATTTACATTTACGAGCAGCTTTCCAAGGGACACAATGCAAATGAAAATGCAATCTGTCAGTCCTCTCATCAAGGCGGGTCCTCAGTTAAGACGTCACTTCCTCTTCATTTGGAAGGCCACTTCTCATGGTTCAGTTGTGTATCTACCATTACACAACACTAGGCTGTAACTTCACAATGAAATGAAATCTATTGAAACAGCTCAAGGATGGCTCTATACTGACTTCAAACTTGGAACCAGTAAGTTTTGCCATTTTTATGTTGCTTTTCTATTGTTTTTTTTTTTTTTGAACACTTGCCTTTTGAACTTGGTGTTACCCTGTTCTGCAGCTAATGTGGCTAACATCATGCTGTTTCTGGCGTCTATTGTGACATTAATCCCACACGCCATCGCCTGTATGTGTGTCTGTTGCTGCAGTAGCCTATGTAAGTTTACCTGATAGATGCATGGCACGTGCTGGGCAGTGTCAATCCCAGGCTATTACTTCACATTACAGCAACACTATCATTAGTGACAGGACCACAGCTCCATTACAGTTAATGTTATAGGAACAGTCAGTCTGTCTGTCATATCAACTACATAGCTGTAATAGTTACAGCAGAGGTGTTTCCTGCCAGGCTAACTGAAGACAATCAGGACTCCTCACTCCTCCTCAAGTACAGGTTTGTACTTAGCTGTTGAACTCATGTTATACTGCTATTAACAGTGTTTTTTTGTCGTTTCTTTGTGTATTTTTCCCGTAATATAGACGTTATTTCCAACTTTTACCACAAGAGGGAGTATACTGTTTAGTGAGTCATTTAGGAGCAGTCTGCGACACTAGTGCATTGCTGTAACGTGAGTCTGTCACGCTCTGCCGGTCGGCCATTCTTTGTGTTGCACTTTTGAGTTTAGTATCTGCCTTATAGTATGTTGAGTTTTGGGTTCTGTCCTGTCTAGTGTCCAGTATCTGCTTTATAGTCTGTTGTGTTGTGAGTTTCTCTGAGTTATTGTTTGGTCAGTTCATTATCTGTTATTTAGTTGGTCTTTGATTCCATGTCATGTTCTTAGTCTTGTACTTTAGTTCATGTCTTTAGTGTTTACTCCTGGTCTTGTGTTCTCTATTAAGCTCTGTACTGTGTTCTGATATTTTGTAACATGTGCGTTTCTGTGTTGTCGCTTATTCACTCTGCCCCAGGTCTGCTTGTCATGTCAAGTCTCTCTCTCTCTCTCTCTCTCCCTCTCTCTCCCTCTCCCTCTCCCTCTCTCTCTGCCTCTGCCTCTGCCTGTGCCTCGTTAGTCTCATGTCTGTCACCTGTGTTGCTCCCGCCCTGCTCGTTAGTCCCTGTGTATATATACCTGGTGTTTCTGTCTTGTCTTTGTCTGGTCATTGTTCATGTTACCCCCCAGTCTGTTGTGCGTATACTCTCTGTCTTCCTGTAGCCAGCCTTGCTCGTCTTGTCACCCTGTACTTTTGGATTTCTGTTAGGATCACCTTGTTTTTGGACTCTGTTAACCAGCCCCTCTATCAGTAAGTGTGCTTGCCTTTTGTTTGTTTTTTGCCACAATAAATCTTCTCGTTTCACTGCACCATCTCTGCCTTGCGTCCTGCATTTGGGTCCTCTAACCTGCCTCCACACCACCCATCGTGACATTGTCTGAACAGACAATGTGCTGGCTAACAATCTACCGATCTGCTTGTGTATGTTGCAGGTAAGCGGACATAATATATCTAAGGAAGTGGATGTAAATAGTCATGGTAGAGTAGGAAGAGGAAGTCTTAAATTAAATATCAAATGCCTTTTTCATTTTCACAGTAAGAAAATTTTAATTGTAATTTTGACCTAAAAAGATCATGAGGACATGTACATGCAATAGACTGGGGGTGCTGTTTTGCTAACTGCATTTGAATTAAGTCCACTTTAGAGCAGTTTAAGTCTTTGAAAATGAAATGTCAAATGCTGTGTTCATTTTAATATGGTCCTAGAATGCCAACACAAGTATGTGACAATGGAAATTGGATGATTGCATTTTCATTTAAATCTTTACCTAAATAAAACATATGTGGAAAATGATGTTATTGTGGGATTTCATTTTCATGTTTGCATGATGATTTGAAATTAGTCCCCTATACCCTTCCATAAAATTACATCAACAGGAGGGAATTTGCATGGCAAAGTATCCCCACAAAACAAGACGGAGGACGATCAGGTAAAGTTATGTATAATTTTAAGTTAAATAGGCTACAGCTATTTAGTGCACAGAAGCTGTTGCCATGGTTACCATCCATAGATGAGGTAAACAGGTTAAAAAGCGGAGTTTCCCTATCAGACAGTCAGATCTGAAGAAGTCTCTTGGGTGAGTTACGAAACATCTTCTAGTATCTTCCACCAAGTCCAGTTGCCCTAGATTTTTAACGTTCTTTAGATAAGTATGACATGGATGACTTAAACTTCAGACATAGCATGATGTACGGTGATCTTTATCACATCCTCTGAATGAGCTGGACTGGTGAGCAAAGGAACACCTTTTATAGATCAATGTGTCTCCTTCACTGCCGTAAAGGGGACCAAAGGTAATTGCAGAGTCAACAGACATCTAAAGAAGCATTCCATATAAAAACAACCATGACATCTCTCACTTCTGTTAGTTCTGCTACCAGAACTAGTTGTTCTGCTCTATTGATTTCACTGCCACCGTGTGCCGAAACTAGAATCTCTTTTTGTGGCTTTGTTGCAATGTAAAAGAGTAACACTGTCAGCCTTGCAGTCTCGTACATAGAGCCGACAGACAAGTGTCATCAGTAAGGTGGTTCTGTTTGAGGTCCCACACCTCAAACTCAAAATCTGACTCTGATCCTTTAGGAGATATTCCATCAGGAAAGAATGGTTTCTTGACAGTTGTCTTTAAGTCCAGCATTAATTGTCAACTGAACTTGTTTGGCGCCACCTCGCTGCTTTGCCCTCACCTGCCTGACTACATTACAGTCACTGTGAATCCATCCTATCTTTTGTGTATGCATGTGTTCTGACTTTTCAAAGTTTTTCCAAAAGCCCTTGTTTTCGCTCTGAGATGGACTTTTTACTTTTGCAAAAATTTAAGAGGGCAATTCAGTCAGCACGATGACGTTGCTGTCAATCTGCACAGAAGAAGAAACAACTTTTTTTTTTTTTTTTTTTTTTGTCCATGAGTAAGACAAGATGGGACAGACATCAATAAACATGAGTTAGCCTGTGGAAGCCGTCCCTCAGCGTCTCCTGAGCAGCCAGGAAAGGGTGGCTGGGTGACTGTCTGAAGAAGGAATAAACATTCAAAGCCCATGAGTCACCACCAACCTGTTTGTTTCTAACAGATTTTCCCCACTCAGCAACACCCGTTGAGAAACCAACTCTGATCATTGGCAGCTCCATTTTGAGAAACGTGAAGTTGGTGAAGCCAGCGGCCATAGTTAAGTGCATCCCTGGGGCCAGAGTGGGCGACATTGAGTCTTATTTGAAACTGCTGGCTAAGGATAAACGTAAATACAGTAAGATTGTTATTCACGTTGGCGGTAATGACTCCCGGTTACGCCAATCGGAGGTCACTAAGATTAATGTTGAGTCGGTGTGTACATATACAAAAACAATGTCTCACACCGTAGTTTTCTCTGGACCCCTACCAAATCTGACCAGGAATGATATGTATAGCCGCATGTCGTCATTTTGCCACTAGCTGTCGAGGTGGTGTCCGGCAAACGATGTGGGCTTTGTGGATCATTAGCAGACTTTCTGGGGAAGACCTGGTCTGAATCGGGGAGACAGAATTCACCCCACTTGGGAAGGAGCAGCTCTCATATCTAGAAATCTGGCCAAGTTTATTAGTGGACCAAATCCATGACAACCCAGAGTTGAGACCAGGAGGCAGAGTCGCAGTTTAACACACTTCTCTGCTCCTCCATTTCAGGAGTTACTTTGTGAAAATCCTATAGTGACGGTGTCTGCCCCCCGACCATCGAAATTATTTAAAAAGGTAAACAGAAGAGGAGCTGTGCATAAAAACCTCATAAAAAT
>NC_060160.1:28830556-28835350 GCF_021292245.1 Micropterus dolomieu | reverse complement strand
CTAGAAATCTGGCCAAGTTTATTAGTGGACCAAATCCATGACAACCCAGAGTTGAGACCAGGAGGCAGAGTCGCAGTTTAACACACTTCTCTGCCCTTCTTTTTCAGCAGTTACCCACCCAAAACCCTACACAGAGTCGCAGTCTAACACACTTCTCTGCTCCTCCATTTCAGGAGTTACTTAGTGAAAATCCTATAGTGACGGTGTCTGTCCCCCAACCATCGAAATTATTTAAAAAGGTAAACAGAAGAGGAGCTGTGCATAAAAACCTCATAAAAATTAAAACCACAATAGCAATAGTGCAAACGAATAGGAGAGTTAAATGTGGACTCTTAAACATCAGATCTCTCTCTTCTAAAGGTGTACTAGTAAATGAACTAATATCAGATTATGATATTGATTTATTTGGTCTTACTGAAACCTGGCTGGGTGATGGAGAATATGTTAGCCTAAATGAATCCACCCCTCCCAGTCATATTAATACTCACATTCCTCGAGGCACAGGCCGAGGAGGTGGAGTTGCAGCTATCTTCGACTCTAGCCTACTAATCAGCTCTAAACCTAAACTAAATTATAACTCATTTGAAAGCCTTGTTCTTAGTCTTTCACACCCAAGATGGAAATCATTGCAACAAATTGTTTTTGTTATAGTGTACCGAGCACCTGGTCCGTACTCTGAATTCTTATCGGAATTTGCAGTTTGTCAACTTTAGTCCTTAAAACAGTCAAAGTTAGTACTGCATTTATCTCTATTAGATTCTATTGGCTTCTCTCAAAGATTTCATAAACCGACTCACTGTTTTAATCACACCCTTGACCTTGTTCTGGTATATGGTATTGAAATTGAACATTTAATTGTTGTGGTGGCAGCCCGGCTGCCGGTGAGTGTCCTGTTTATTTCTCTTTTTCTTGTGATTCTGGTGCCTCCTTGTGTTTTGGCCTGCCCGTTTGTCTCCTCCTCTCCCCCTGCGTGTGCTCTCCCTCTCTCTCTGCTCCTGAGCCCAGCTGACAGTCCGCACCTGCACCTCGGCCCCTGGTGCTCATCAGCTCCCTTGCCTCAGCCCCCTCTGCCCTACTTGCTCCTCCCCATGCTCCCCTGGCATCCACCTCTCCCTCACCTCCACTTTCCCAACACTTTTTTCCCCTCAATAAAACCAACTTCACCCGAGTGTTGCTTTTAGGTCGTCTCTGTCCTCCCCACACACACACACACACACACACACACACTCTATTTAAGTGTTCCCACTGAATCCCTCTTTATCTGACCACTATTTGATAACTTTTGAGTTTGTATTGCTGAACTACACGCCAATAGGCAAATATTTCTATACAAGATGTCTGTCTGATAGTGCTGTAGCTAAATTTAAAGATGTGATTCCATCAGCTCTAAATTAGATCAAGTCACAAAGTAACTTGCTAATTTCAGTCCCTCCTAATCTTGTTAGTGCTGCAGGCTCGCTGCGAATGACACTCGACTCTGTTGCCCCTCTAAAAAAGTAATAATAAAACAAAGATGGTTAGTTCCATGGTATAACCCTGAAAGTTGCAAATATCGCGGAAACTTGAGGAATTAGTGTTCCACCAAACTGGAAAATTCTCTTTCAATTTGGTAAGATAGTCTTATTTATAGGGAGGCCCTCTACGCTGCCAGAGCAGCGTACTACTCGTCATTAATAGAACAACCCCAGGTTTCTTTTCAGCACTGTAGCCAGGCTGACAGAGAGTCACAGCTCTATTGAGCCAAGTATTCCCATAGCTCTCAGTGGTTACGACTTCATGAGCTTCTTTAATGATAAAATTCTAACTATTAGAAACGAAATTCACCTGCCAAGACCTGCCCTTAACTGGCACTGACTTATCTCTTAACTCAGGAACCTTAGAAACAGCTGTAGAACCAGATATATGTTTAGTCTGTTTTGCTTCCCTCAATCTTTACCAACTAACTTCAATAATTTCTTCATCTAAACCATCAACCTGCCTCTTAGACCCCATCCCGACTAGGCTGCTTAAAGAAGTTTTACCCTTAGTCAGCACTTCTATACTAGATATGATCAATCTATCTTTATCAACAGGCTATGTACCACAGTACTTTAAAGTAGCTGTAATTAAACCTCTTCTGAAAAAGCTCAACCTTGATCCAGATGTTTTAGCCAACTATAGACCTATATCTAACCTTCCATTTCTCTCTAAGGTCCTGGAGAAAGCAGTTGCTAAACAGCTGTGTGACTTTCTACAGAGCAATAGTTTATTTGAGGATTTTCAGTCAGGATTTAGAGTTCATCATAGCACAGAGACAGCACTGGTGAAAATGACTAATGACCTCCTCATTGCATCAGACAAAGGACTTATCTCTGTACTGGTTTTATTGGATCTTAGCGCAGCCTTTGATACCATTGACCATCATCCTATTACAGAGACTGGAATATTTAATTGGCATTATAGAGGTGGTATTACAACACATCTCAATGCGTCATAACTGACGCTTTCAGACAGTGTGACAAAGCGTAAGGATTTTACGCTAAAGGTACCCTTCAGCATCTGTATGAAATGCCCCCGTTTCCTACGTTGCAGCAACACAAGGGAGGTTAACCCTACCTGTTAGCACATCGGCCGTGAGGCCAATGTACGCAGCTGTAGGGTTAGCCGGTCGACATGCATACATTCAGTGACTTAGGTTTCGGTACTAACATTTCTGAGGGTTGTGGTAAGGGTAGGGGCTTCAGGCTGTCAACACCTTTATCATGAACGTAGCTAGCTAGCTAGCACTTCCGGTCTGAACGGGACGCCCCAGAGCGTCTCATAGAGGCTTCGGGTGTGTCTCCATGAGTCCACGTCTCCAAATACCTACGCTTTGTCACTCTCTCAAATCGTCGGTATATGACGCCCTGAGATGAGAACGGGCTCGGTATTATGCTCATTTTCAGGTTCAAAATCTTATTTAGGGGTTGTACCAGAACAGGTTTACACGGTTTAATTTTCAAAAAACACCATATTTTTGTCATACTGCACATTGCTGCAGCTCCTCTTTTCACCCTGTGTTGAAGGCTTCGTTTTAGCTATGGAGTGATACATCTTGTCTCTAAATGATCTTTGTTGGGAGTTGCACATGCGCAGTTCCTAGTTAAGGACTACTAGCCAATCAGAAGCAGAGAAAGGCGGGTCAGCGGAAAGACGGTAAACCGCTTCGATTCATCTGTAGGCTACATGTTGCCGACCAGGTTGGCAATTTGGACTGGAGCAAGAGTTTCAGAGTGGTGAGTTATTAATCTGTAACAAAAGTATCTTTCATCCATAAAGTTTTAACTGAGCTCTGTCTCTACGTCACAGTAACATTTCCATTGACTGCTTGGAGGGTAGCTAGTATTTGGAAGGGAGAGGAGAGGTGTGCTGCAGCTCAGTGTTTTTCCACCGGTGTTTTTGAGGGCATGTCGGAGTAGTCTCTCAGTGAGCATTATTACACGTATTTTCATTGTGACGTCACAAGAAAGGGAAGTAAAGGCTTGACTACAAACGAGCTGTTTTCAGTCAGTTCAGAGCAGTGTTTTCTGTGGGAGATGGGACCTCCCTTTGGGGTGGACTTTGGGCTTTTTCACTTTGCAAACATAGTACATGCACAAAAAAGATATATAACTCAATACAGGAGAGGGGGAAAAGCCCAAAAACATAATACAACCTCTTTAAAGGAACTGCTCTAAACTGGTCGATCTCAGTTTGTACATGTTAACGATGAAGGAGGTTTATTTAGGGGAAAAAAGGGGGTTGAGGGACTGGAGGGAGAGGAGGATGCCGGGGAACACTGGGGCCGAGGAAGGGAGGATGCAAGGGAGAACTGGGAGGACGCCGTGGTGGAAGCCCGAAGAGGAGAGGTCCGGAGGACGAGGGTGAGTGAATCGGTTATGGAGCAACGACGATCAAGCAAGAGTGGTGTGGAGAACCGGGGTTGAAATACAGGCAGGGATGAGGTTGACTACTGGCAGGTGTGGCTGGCTGATGAGGTGCAGGTGCGGGTCGTTGGCTGGGCTCAGGAGCAGAGGGAGAGAGAGCACACACAGGGGAGAAAACACAGGGAGGCAGGCAGGGAACAGAAAACCAAGGAAAAAGCAGAATAACTGATAAAAAGGAGAAAAAAAACCAGGACACTCACCGTCAGCCGGGCTGCCACCACAACACTTCAGGATGTTAAAACCTGGATGACCTGTAATTTTCTAATGTTAAACTCAGATAAAACTGAAGGTATTGTTCTAGGGCCCAAGCACCTCCGTGACACATTATCTAAAGAAATAGGTACTCTGGATGGCATCGCCCTGGCCTCCAGCACCACTGTGAGGAATCTTGGAGTTATCATCAGGACATTTCGTTAAAATTCGTTAAATTAAGGTGGTAAGGACAACTGAATTCAGGTTGAGTCAAAGTTTAATTAAATGAGTGGTCTTCAAAAAAAAAAACACAACAAAAGGAGGCTATGTAGGTACTGACAATAAAACACTTAACAAAAGGAGGTCAGTACCTACATGCTGTACAGGAATGTAGTGTAACCAAACAAACAATTTTCCCCCTTAAAGGGTGCCTCTTACATTCTGTAGCTCACAAAGGTTTTTACTGACAAGAGTCACTTAAGCCGGCAACCGACAGAAACAGGTAAATTTAACACTCAAGACATTCACAGGGGTACGCAACCAACAACAAGGCGAACTGATCACTGGCTCACAGTCGCCTCGAACTGCAGGAACACAAACTATTTGTAGGCCAGCTGGTGTTGATTGGTGAGTTCTGGTTGGCAGGTTCGGTAGGATC
>NC_060160.1:28828952-28830456 GCF_021292245.1 Micropterus dolomieu | reverse complement strand
ATCAGACGCCAGCAAACAGCAACCAGGAAGTGGGTGGTTCCAGGTCCAGGGGAACCAATCCTCGACAGGTGCTTGCCGTGGGGATTTGCATACAGCTCAGAGAACTCCAAAACACAACTACTCTAAGGCAGCCAGCGGCGGCCGTAACAGAACCACCTCACGGGAGAGACCTAGGCCCTCCAGGCGTCGCCCCTCATCGGCCAGACCCACAGAGGTTGGCTGAAGAGCAGGTAACTCCTGAGCGCACCCATCGCCTGAGAGAGAGCGTCTCCCCCCCCTCCAGGGGAGTTTCCATGGCTGCCCCACCAGCAACCGCTGGAGACAGTTAAACCAGGACGTGCTCGTGCACTCCGGAGCCACCAGAACCACAGCCAAGGTTGAAAACTGCAGGCGATCCAGAAGGCGCGGGATCAGCCGCACAGGCGGAAAAGCATACAGCAGCGGGGGAGGTCAAAGGGCTCGTAACCATGCCGCTCCCCCGATGAAGGGGGGGGGGGTTAGCTACACGTTAGCTTACCGTTAGCTCAACGTTAGCCTGACGATCGCTTGCCTCGCCGCGGCAACATAGCAACTTCGAGGCCGGTGTCACAGGACCCGCTGTTGGACTCCTGCTCATCCGATAGCAACAGGTCGAGGGCTTCGTCAAGAGAGTGGGTGGACCGCCACACTACCTCTTCCTCACCAGAAAAATGATCCACCCAGCACTGCTTCTCTTCGAGGGAGAGAAGGTCGCAGAACGAGCAGCGTGAGCCAGGAGTGAGCGATCGGACGGCGTGCTACAGTCCGATGGAGGTCCCCCAGCAGGACGAAGCCTGTGTCATGGACGCCGCACAGCCGTACTGATGTTGTGCCGTCTAACCTCCTCCCGAGGAGGTTAGGTTCACAGCATCAGTTGCTGGAGTTACTGATCTAGGGTTTATCTGATCTTGCTCTCTGAAACAGAAAACCCAAAGTTTCCCTCATCTCAGGCTTAACAAACTCAGAATTTTCACTAATCCCGCTTTCTGAAACGGGGCCCTGTTCTTTTATAAGCGCTCTGAGATAACTGTTGTTGTGATTTGGCGCAATATACAGTGGGTACGGAAAGTATTCAGACCCCTTTAAATTTTCCACTCTTTGTTTCATTGCAGCCATTTTCCAAAAATCAGAAAAGTTCATTTTATTTCTCAGTAATGTACACTCAGCACCCCATCTTGACAGAAAAAAACAGAAATGTAGAAATTTTTGCAAATGTATTAAAAAAGAAAAACTGAAATATCACATGGTCATAAGTATTCAGACCCTTTGCCGTGACACTCATATTTAACTCAGGTGCTGTCTATTTCTTCTGATCATCCTTGAGATGGTTCTACACCTTCATTTGAGTCCAGCTGTGTTTGATTATACTGATTGGACTTGATTAGGAAAGCCACACACCTGTCTATATAAGACCTTCCAGCTCACAGTGCATGTCAGAGCAAATGAGAATCATGAGGTCAAAGGAACTGCCTGAAGAGCTCAGAGA
>NC_060160.1:28807239-28828852 GCF_021292245.1 Micropterus dolomieu | reverse complement strand
AAAATGGCTGTCCACCAACGTTTACCATCCAACCTGACAGAACTGGAGAGGATCTGCAAGGAGGAATGGCAGAGGATACCCAAATCCAGATGTGAAAAACTTGTTGCATCTTTCCCAAAACGACTCATGGCTGTATTAGATCAAAAGGGTGCTTCTACTAAATACTGAGCAAAGGGTCTGAATACTTATGACCATGTGATATTTCAGTTTTTCTTTTTTAATACATTTGCAAAAATTTCTACATTTCTGTTTTTTTCTGTCAAGATGGGGTGCTGAGTGTACATTACTGAGAAATAAAATGAACTTTTTTGATTTTTGGAAAATGGCTGCAATGAAACAAAGAGTGAAAAATTTAAAGGGGTCTGAATACTTTCCGTACCCACTGTAAATAAAATTTAAATGAGTTGAATCTGTGATTATATTAACATGCAATGTTGTGGACGAAAAAAGACTGGACTTGAATGTAGTTTAAAAAATAGAAACCAACATATATCTTTATTGTTGACAAAAAAAGAGAACATGAAAAAGTAAGTACACAGCTGGTGTAAGAAATATTACCACTTCATAACAGGCACGTAGTATGCTGTGTTGTTGATCATTCACTTCAAGGTCAAATAATAGTTAGTAAAAAAGACTAAAATGTCAACAGTTATTATTGAAATTATACTAAACTTTCAAGTTAATTGCACGAGGAAGTTATTCCTGCACACTTGCACATTTTTGGACTATCAAATTCTTTTAAAAACTTCTACATCATGAAGGTCCATAGAGTCTGTATGCAAAGTGTTGTTCAGATCAAACTCACCGCTTAGGAGTAGGAGGAGTAGGTTTGACACATATTGGGATTTTTCAAAAAAGAGAATCAACAGGCGGCAGGAGGGACAAACACACAGGCAGAGCACAATGAACATCAAGAGGAAGAATTGATAAAAGACTGAAAGATTGTTTTATTCAAGTTTACTAACAACACATCAGAATCATAATATGTAACAAGCAGGTTCTGCCTCACAGTCGTGAGGTTATTATTTTCTGTCCAGAGACAATGGCAGACTTCCAGCTCTCTGAGCTATACTTCACAGGCCTCCAGAGCTTTCCCCCAGACAGTTACTGAGTTATAACATTTCACAGCAACGGACTGAAAAAATATTAGCCTGGGGGAGTATGAAGCAATATGATTAAAATAACAGTCACACCTGAATAGATTGTGAAGATGTGTGTGAAAAGCTCTCTTCGTTAACTTGATTTGTCTTTGCCTTTTACGGGACACAGTTATGATTCTGATTAACCATGCAGACTTTTGAGATGTTTGATTGCACCAATTTTGTCATTTTTGGATGACTAAAAGGTAAATGTGAAAAAGACAGAAACCGAGAGGGACAGGGGCATAGTGGGCATATGACTCCATTAAAGCTAGACAAACTCATTTTTCCTGAAAAAAAAGTTCATTTACAGCTCCCTTTCTGATGTAAATAATTCACAAGCCAATAGCAGTGAAGATGAATACACCTGCCTTTACTCATTTCCATATAGTATTCATGGCAGCAGCTTTACTTTAACTCCTCCCCTACACACTGCATGAAGATATCAGCTGTTTACCCACCTGTTTACTTATTCATCCGACCAAATAAGAGCACGTTTCCTCAGCTGGATACATGCTCAACAGCAGTTTTAGGTCCTCGGGTGACACTGATGATAAGGATGTGACTAAATTGCTAAAAATCATTAAATTTGACAAAGTCTAAAGCCCTGCAAGCTGCACCAAAATGTATGGAAGCCCAAAGTGTAAGGGAATAATAATTTATATTAATAGATTTTGTAAATAAATGTACCACTTTTATGAATTTTACTTCATCATTCATATTTACATAAGAACAGAGTTTATGAATTTTGTTTTAATTTTGATGATTAAAATTTACATCCTGAAATATTATGATATTAATACATAGAAATTTTCTGAGGCACCTGAATATGCAATTGTGTCTTTGACCCACCGACCAACATTCCTGGTGCAGAGGATGTCCATGCCTATAAAACTTCATTGAAGTGAATATGGATGCCTGTGTTTGGGTGGCAGAAACTTAAGCCCTTTCTGTTAACTTGCAATCGGTCTTCCCTTCAACGTGTACCACCCAGAGTGAATTTGCTTCTGTTCACATCACCACTGACTTTGTTGCAATTTAAAAATGATTTAAATCATGTGACCTGATGTAGTGTGAAGGAAACACAGGTGAATATAAAAAATCACAGATGTAGCTCATCTTGCTGCAGATTTGACTTCCTGATTAAGTGTGATTAACAGATCATAAAGCTTTCTTATCCATAGACTATCTGTTCTGTCTGTGTCGATTAAGCTATGTCATCAGTGACACTAAGAAGGCAAGTTGGTGATTGCAGTCGGGGAATATGTGGAAGAAAAGTCAAGAGAGGTCCCAAGCCCCATCTTATGTATTCACAGCAGCAGAGTTAAGGTGTAAGTGATTTGACAGACAGGGAGGCTGGGAACAACTCTCCTATGTGTGAATTATATTCTAATTTCACTGGCACCACTTGCCTTCATTATATCTCCTTTTACAGCAGAGAGGGAATCATACTCTATCAGCTGGAGAGCGCTGATGCAATCCGAGTGGAATGACAAGTCAGTGGACTCACCGCTGTTTCCCCTGCTTTCTCTATTGATCTTGGCATTTCTGATCTGTGGAACAAATTGATATGATTAAAACATTCTGTCGCTTTGACACTGGCACAGTGTTACATGGGACTGACATGTAGTGCCACATTGCTAAATGAGTGGGTGGCATTTAACAGCCAGGCAGAAATTTGAGTACAAAGTAATTGAAGATCAATGTGAATCGCTACTGGAAACCAGTACTCCTACTAGAATCAGGGCATAAAGGACTAGTTTATCATTTCGAAAAATACACTTATTCATGTTCTGTCTGAGCGAGATTAGAAGATCAATACCAATTGTCAGGATCAGTGGCCTTGTTTATAAACGGTGCGTACATACAAAACAGGGCTGGAAACGTACGTACACCATTCCCAAGAAACGGTTGTGATCTATAAAAAAAACTTGATGGGAGAATGTGGGTCCTGTAAGTAAACTCTGAGCTATGAGTACGCACATAAATTGGAGAAATGAGAAACGGCGACTCACATGGCAGAAGGATGAAACAATGTGAAATGAATTGGCCTACTATTCTGTAAGATAAACTGAAATATTAACTCTGAATAAACAAACACCCATTTGATTGATTTTTCCTGAAGTGCACAAAAAACCCCATCATTTTACGATAATTTGCAGCGCACAAAACGTACCAGATTTAGGATAATAAACACAAACGTTGCTATTTGTTTCTGCAAAAGAATGCCTCAAATATGTTGTACAGTTTTATCAGGAATCATATTATTAGGCTACTTGCATGCAATTCATTCTCTAAATAAGGTGAACAGGAGGACAAATTACATTTAAATTGATGCTGTTTTCAATGAATCAGTCAAACAAATACGAGTGCATAGTTTCATATATTGTTATCACATGTTCATTGGCTTATCCAGCCAAACACTGTGCGCCACCGTGTTGAAGTGATGCGCTGCTTGTAAAACACGTTATGAAAAATATGCTATTTTGTTAAGTAAATCTTTAAGTTTATGTCATTTAGCCTACAAGTCATATTTCTGTGAATTAATCGGCAGCCTTGTTAAAGGAGACCTATTATACTGGATTTCCAGTCCTATACGGTAGTTCTGTGATTCCTGAAACAAGCTGTAGATGTAGATCGGTAGATACGTATTGTAACTCCAGATTCTATGAGTGTAGATGCAGCTCTCTAAGGCTATCGCTATTGGGTTTACCCCTCCACGCACCTGCGCGGCACTGAGAAAAGTTGTCTACGTCCACTCACAGCGTGGGCCATTCTACCTCCACACCTTGTATATATACACAACGGTGAGACCTGGCCTTCGGCTCCCAAAATGCCTGGCTCTGCAAACCACCTCACGGGAGAGACCTAGACCCTCCAGGCGCCTCCTCTCAGCGGCTGGACCCACAGGGGGTCAGTGAAAACCACAGGGCACACTGAACATTTTCCCAGTTGGCAAACAGATCCACCTCTGCCACGCCGAACCGTAGACAGATCTGGGCAGATCGGGATGGAGACGCCACTCATCTGGGCGAGGGGCCCCCCTCGACATGATGTCCGCACCTCTGTTCAACACGGCAGGGATGTACTCCACTCTGATGAAGAGCAGATGAGTGTGCGGTGTGACGCCCCTGTGTGGCTTGACTGTGTATGTTTGTCAGTACTGCAATGGTGATGTGGTTTTCTGTTGAGCTGATTGCAGTGGTCCCTCCCCAATCGGGAACACCTGGTCCCAGTGCTCCACAGGAGATAAAAGCTCCACCTCCAAGATCATGTCTCTCTCTCATCCTCCCTGCCAGCGGCTACACCTTTTGGTTTTCATTACATGTTTGTTTTATTTGAACACCACAACACTCTACACCACAATCACTCATCCACACTTACACTACTGATGTCGCTGACTAACCTATCCCATAAATTAAGCATTATTTTGGTTGTCTTATGTTACAATAAACCTTGCTAATTGAATCGCTGTGTCTTTCCCACTTTTTATCATGGCCTTCGAGCCTGGTCATGACAGCGCCGACAGGAGCAGCCGACTGGCCAAACCCAGCAGCTACACTGAGGGCACCCGCCCTTGCGGTCTATGTAGGCCACTGCAGCCCTGCAGAGGGGCGAAGTGTTGGATCACCTTTCACACCGTTTATGTATACGTATACACATGTTTATGTGGAGAGGCATGTGGCCTGCCACAGACCGCCTACCGCTTGAGAGAGACAGGTCCCGCCCCAGCCCATCAGGGAGGCATCTGTGTAGACTTACATAAGGGACGTGACCCTGCTCAGGGGAACCCCAGCCGACAGAGAGAGGGGGTCCTGCCAGTAGGCCAGATCCAAACTACAGACAGAGGAACAGCAATCAGGCGCCCTCTCTGTCTCACCGGGTCGACACGCAAGCAGATGAACCACCACTGCAACCTCCTCATGTGCAGGGGGCCCAGGGTGACCACCACGTGAGCAGCCGACATGAGGCCCAGAAGCCTCATGATCGACAGAGCTGTCACCACTGCTCGTTGGACAACACGGTGGAGCAGCTCCAACAGAGCCTCCATCCTTCCTTGAGAGAGCCGCGCTCTCCAGGGAGAGGAGTCAAGTACCACACCCAGGTAGGTGAGCCTCTGGGGGTCCAGTTCACCGTGAAAACCCACGTGACACAGGTGTTCGACAAGCTCGGCCATCTGCTCCACCGCCTCGTCCTGGGACCGCGTCAGCAGTAGCATATTGTCCGGATAAAACGAGACCCTGATGCCCAACTGCCGCAGTGGCTCCAGAGCCACCTCGACACACTTGATGAAAGTGTGCAGGGCCAGGGAGTAACCGAACGTCAGTCGATGTACCTGTACTGGACACCCAGAAGGAGAACCACAGGAACTTCCTGTGTTTGGGGATGACAGGAACATGAAAGTACGCATCATTAAGGTCAATGGAGGTGAGCCAGTCTCCCTGACGCACACATTCCAGCACCTGCTTTACTGTAAACATGCGAAAAGGTCTCTCCATAATCGCTTTGTTGAACAATGATCCTGGATGGGCCTCAAGCCCCCCCATCTTCCTCCTGACCAGGAAGTAACGTGAGTAGAACCCCTGATTGCTGAAGCTCATTCTGAGCGGGGCCACATTGTGAGAGACCTTCACACACAGCCAGAGGGGTTTGTAGGGTGTCCTCCCGTGTGTGGCGGGAGGGACCACACGAGGCAGCGTAGTCGCCCTCGTGGGTCCACTGCCGTACTGCATCACTGGTGGGGGGAGGGAGGCGGAGGCAGACACAGTCGCTGGGCACGAGGTGGGGCGGCTCACACAATGTGGGGAAGTGAGAAACAGCAGCTTCTTCATAATCTCAAAAGCAGCTGTCTGCAAAGTGCAACACTAGGTCATGTAGTTTACAGCACAACTCTCTCTTACAGCACAAAGCGGAGGGAGTGCGTCGGTGATGCACGCACGAGCCCGTGGTCACGCACGAGGACGCGAGGGTTGGCCAGCAGCAATAAAACCGGTTGCTCAATGTCATTAGCCGCAGCTAATGGGGTCTCCCTGGTCAGCTGATGAGGGACACACCGCATGTCAGCTACACATTAGCTTACCGTTAGCTACATGTTAGCTCAACGTTAGCATTCTTATAGCTTAACGATCACTTGCCTCGCCGCGGCAACATAGCAATGTCGAGGCTGGCGTCACTGGAGGTTGGAGCAGGGGAAGCGGGGATCATCCGATAGCAACAGGTCGAGGGCTTCGTCAAGAGAGTGGGTGGACCGTGGGACACAGACAAAACCCACAAGTCACAAACAGACAGGACCAGAACAAAATGCAAAGAACAAAGAAGGAAGACAAAAACAAAAAGAGAAGCAGAAATCACAAACTAACTCTAGGAGAAAGAATAAACAAAGAACGAAGACAGACAACAGTAAATTAACTAACACCGGGGAGACTGGACACAAGACAACAGACACAGGACAGGACTGAAACCCAAAACACAACAGACTAAATAAAAGATAGATAACTGACCAAATAACCAGTGGAGAAACAGATTAACAGTGCAGACAGGCAGAATATGACACCAATGTCATGTTTGTGTGTTAACTATTGTGTTCTGTAGTGTGATCAAGGTGGTAATGATGTGATGATGAAGAATTTAAGTCTCTCAGAGAACTGATAAACAGGAACCTCAGTTGTCCCATTACCCAGGACTCAGGAGGTCACTAATGGAAAGTTGAATGACAATTTTTTCATCATTTTTTACAACAATCCTGCAAGAACTCCCGAGAAGTGAATTAAAAGTAAATTATATTAGTAAATACACTGAACAAAATTATAAATGCAACACTTGTTTTTGACCCCATTCATCATGAGCTGAGCTCAAAGATCTAAGACTTTCTCTCTGTACACAAAAGGCCTATTTCTCTCAAAAAGTGTTCACAAATTTGTCAAAATCTGTATTAGTGAGCACTTCTCCTTTGAAATAATCCATCCACCTCACAGGTGTGGCATATCAAGATGCTGATCAGACAGCATGGGTTTTGCACAGCTGTGACTTAGGCTGGCCACAATCTAAAAGGCCATTTGAAAATGTGACCCTCTTGGCTGACGTCAGAGCCACGAGCAAGGCGACCTTGGCCAAAAGGAACTTCAGGTCCACCGTCTCCAAAGGCTCAAAGGGGGCTTGGGTCAGGGCGCGTAAAACCAACGACAAATCCCACTACGGAGTTGATGGCCATGACACCAGCCTGTACCTTCACACGGCCTTCAGGAAACACTTCACTAACGGGTGAGCGAACACCATCCTTTCACGAAGGGTTCGGTGACAGGACGGTGTTCACTCACCCGTTGGTGAAGCGTTTCCTGATGGCGGTGGTAGGTCTAAACCGTACTGAATGCCAGACCTCTGTCCAGCTGGAGGAACGAAAGTACCCCCAGCAGCAGACAGGCCACCAGGTCCAACCCCTGGTCCAAGCACCAGCATTGGAATGTCGACCATTTGGATGAGTAAGAGGACTGAGTAGAGGCGGCTCTCGACCCCTGGACACCAGGGGAGAGACATGAGGTGGTGTTGTAATAAGCTGCTATGGTTGTTTTTCTGGTGAGAACAGGCTAGCCAGATATGATGAGTACCGTGGTGAAAACAATGACTCTCATCTGGCTTTCACTGGCCTTTCCTGATGGAAATTGATGGGTAATACAAGAATGTGATCTACCACTCAGATGTGAGATGGCTTCATCATGGGACAGTTCTGGAGTGGTTCAATTCTCTGAGATCTGAAATTAAATAAAATTCACAGAAAGACAAGTGTTTGCCTGAGCTATTTATTTGAAAACTCAACTTGCCATCACTGTTTTTTTAAAGAAACAGCCTTGTTGAACTGAGCAAACCTGAGTGGTTATCCTTGTTTTACAAATGTACTGATAAATGAAATAATTTTTGGGGGAGCTTCGACTTTTTTTTAAAGACAAATCAGTTACTGCAATGCTACACACATCCCGACCACCATCTTTTCCTAACCTAAGCCAAGTGCTGTGAGTGCACAAACACAACCATGAAAATGTTTATTTCCTACAAAATATATTTACAATTGCAAACTAGTTACTAGTTAATTACATGAATATAGATTTGAAACTTGGATTTGGAGTTACTGCCATAGAATTCAAAGCAGAGAAAAGCAACCTCCACTGCTGTCAATCAAGCCATCATGACCCAAAACATACTTTTCTTTAAGACTTAATATATCCTTAATGGATCAATGATTCTGAAACCAGCAACAAGACAAATGACATACTGATCTTAACATAATTAAAAAACGATGATGATTATTAGAAGTTGGGACTTTTTAATGAAATCTTAAGCAGTCAAATCACTGCATTGGCTTTACCTGTAGGCTACAATGTTGATGTTGCTTGATAGACTAAGTCCATTGGATACTGTAGGTATTTGCATCAAGTAAAAACATGGTTGTTTTACTTACTAATATGTATCAGTCTATAAAATATATGTTTGGTGGGAATTTCTCAAAATATCTAGGTCTTCACCTATCCCATGCTTACTCCTGGAATCTGGAATAATCCTGACATCCAGCAAAACAAGAAAACATTGTGGTGACATGACAAAGGGATAAGACATCTAGAGTATGTAATGCAGGGCAGTAACTTTATTTCATTCCAGGATCTAGTGGCACAATATGGAATTAGCAATAATAGATTTCTTGAATATCAACAGTTTAAATCCATAATTCAGGCAAGATTTAAGGATAACTTAATGGACTTAGATCTACCTCCAATGATAACAGACTTTCTTAAACTCTCGCCCCCAAAACTAATATCAAAAATAAACATGTTACTGTTGAAAACAGACTGTTCAAGCTCTCTTCTATTCTTAAAGTGGGATACAGATCTATCCATTAATCCAGACCAAAACTTTTGGACGCAGATATGTTTAAATACCTTTAGAATGATTTGATTAAAAATCAATACATATTTAAATAAATACTAAAACAAACAGACAAAGGAGTAAAAATCTGACTGCCACAACATGGTATCCAGCTCCTCATACTCTATACCAGGCTGCTGAGCAGGACAGGACAGAAAAGCTTTTATTTATGTCTTTCCTTATCAAAAAGATAATTAATGTGTTTTTTGACTTTTTGAATTTGAGCCAAACAGTGTGAAAACACAAAGTAAAAAGGTTTGTAGAGTTGAGTCAGATCAGGGATCTACGGAGACAGAAATTCAGACACGTGTTTTTGTGGTATAAAGCGGATCAGATTATGCTGAAGACCTTCAAGAAACTTTAGGATGACAACTGCCTCCTTAGTTTGTTTAAGCTAGACACCACTGTACAGGCTTAAAACTAAATGTACTCACCAGAGAAAGTGAACATCCAAATACTAGTCAGTCTAGCCTGATTGACAGGTCGCCATGGTAACGACTTGTCAATGACAAAATCCCGCCCTGAGGCATACTCTGCTTTATGGTCTATTTTCCTCTAAATGGGACCATAATTTACTAAATGAACATCATGTTGTATTGAAGAAGACTTGAAACTAGCAACGGAGACCATAAACTCATTAGGAAAGTGTTTACTGAGGTAATAAATCAGGTGAGAAGTAGCATAATTTTGCCATTATTTCTAATGGAACCGGACTTCTTTTTGCAACCAGAACAGTCACAGGAATGCAGGTTCAAGGGACTTCCACGTTCGAGTCAGATCTCTGACCGGAAACTTCTGCTTGGCCTGAGCTGGAACACTTGCAGTCCCATAAAATAGAGCAGTGTGTGTATCTGTGTGTTAAAAAATCTTTAGTTCCGAGTAGGCCCAGGGCATGTGTAACTTAGAACTACACTTATTTTAACAACCAGTGAAGAAGCCAAGATGTTAACAGGTAAAAAGTGACCCATATTCTCTGGAGGTTGGTAGCCTGTGGCCGCAGCGTTACCTCCTGGAGGTAAGTTAACCTGAAACTATACAACAACACTTAAAGTAACTATTTCTCTCTTATTTAGGTTATACTAGACAAGGTTTAAAATGCTTCAACGTTTTTTAATAAAAATATATGTGGTAATTTGCCACACTAGATTATGTAGAGACTTAACGTTAATGTTACCATGAATCAGCATTTTTTTGTGATGGCTACTGGACATTTGACAACACAAAAACATATGGTTGACTATTGTCATTGACTGTCATCTATATATCGAGGTGTTGCTCACTTGTTCCATTTTCTCTCAAATATGTGACATAACAGTACTGTCACCCAAACTGTGGCATCTTTTATAGTTAACTTTATATTTTACATTAATTACCTGCAACAATTATTACTCATTTATTTTTCTTCCATAGTCACAGTGTGGAACAGATGTCCCACCTGGTGCCAGACAGCTGCAGATATCTGGAACTCATCCTCAGTGTGCTGGACGTCTGTATCTGATGGCATGGACTGACGTAGAAAAGCCTTCTCCCCTTCTGTTTAATTTTACATTTAGTTTTAAATGTTGTCCTTGTGTGTTTTTTATGCACATTTAATATATGTATATATAAATAAATTATGGTTCACATTGCAATAAATTCTATATTTGCACTAATTTTGTCTTTACTAGTGACTGAAAATGTTAGATTTCAGATTCTGTCTGTCAATTCCAAGGACAAGTTAATCTTACAACACAGGTAAAATATCAAACATTAAAGCTGAACTCTTGCTTAGGGACATCAGTCTAGTACAAGCTGAAAATTTAAAATCCTCCCAAAAATGTTTCATGGTTCACATGAAATGTTGAAAAGTAATTACACTGTGTACTTCTGTGTGTGCAGGAGTATTTTCACTTTCTACCTTGTACTTTAAGGTAAATAAGGAGTCAGTACCAGAGCCTGAATAGTTTTTGAAGAGTGCCTTTTTTGCTGCTCTGTTAGAAGTCTAGTTTAAACACAGAAGAATGTGCACTAACCCAATGAATCCAACTAGGTGGTATCATTAATTGTGATGATGCAAACTCTGAGGTCTCAGAGCTAAATGCACCTGTGGTAAACAGGTGCATCCCTACAAATGTTAGATCACACTATATTCAATTAACATAAGAAACTGATGAATGAAGAATGTGATTTTATTTTAAGTAAATTTAGTCTGCTAAATTTTATAGCACAAAACACAAAAGCAAAAGTTGAACATGTTAAAATCATATCTTGCATTCATGGAAACATCGATATTGAAAGGTTACAAATGTAAAAGTTGTTTTGCATGACTTGAAGTAATGTATTGTAACAGTAAATATAATGACAGAACCCATGTATGGGAACCCAGTGTCCAGAGCCCTGTTTCAGAAAGCAGGTTTAACAAACTCTGAGCTTATCCCTGAGCTCTGAGTTGATTGAGCCTGAGGTGGGAAACTCTGAATTTTCGGTTCCAGAACAGCTGATCAGAATAAGTTCAATCAATTCTGAGTATGTTGAGCCTGATTTAAGCGCGTGCGTGGGAATGAAAAAAAGCAGTTCTCAACTTGAGTTGGGTCAAGTGAGGGCTTTTTGAGCAAGGGTGTAACCCGAGCCCTTTTGAAAGTGGTCGGGAAGGTCCCTGAAGCCAGAGTATTTAGTATCATAGTATCGAGTATTTATCACATGAGTGATTGTCGGGACCACAGTAGGAGATATGGCTTGGAGGAGATTCGTAGGAATCGGGTCCAGTGGGCATGTAGTTGGACGGCTATGGGTCAAGAGTTCTGATACTTCGCTCTCTGTGAGAGGAGTAAACGAGGAGAGTGAACAACCACTGACCTGGGAGGGGATAGGAGCAATTGGTAGCCCTTTGGTTTTTCGCCATTTTCTTTCAGCCGCTCTGAGATCAGTACAGAGCCCGGGGATGGTATCAGTTAGCCACGGGTGGGACTGGTTTGGGCGAGCAGGCTTGGTGGATAGAGGACACAGGCTATCCAGGCATGAGCTTAGTGTAGAGCACAGAGATTGTGTGGCATCATTGACCTCAAGTGAGGAAAATGTGTTGAGGGAGGGTAGAGCGGAAGCTACCACTGAGGCAAAGTGAGCGGGAGTTGCGGAGGTTGCGGCGGTGTGAGACCAGTGGTGTTGGAAGAATGGGCTTTTCCTGTAGGCATACCGTGAACTGAATGAAATAGTGGTCAGACACATGTAGAGGTGTGACTGTTAGGCACTCTGTGGCACAGTTTCGGACAAGAACGAGGTCAAGCACCTTGCCAGCTTTGTGGGTCGGGGGGCTGAGAACCCGTGTTAGATCAAAGGACTGAATCAGAGACAGGAAGTATGCTGAGTTTGAATTGTCTAAGTGAATGTTCATATCACTGAGGACAAGTAGGGGGACAGTCATGCTCTGGAATTGAAGACAGCAGTGTGTCTAGCTCCTCCACAAAGTTACCCATTTGTCCTGGTGGACAGTATATGACAATCAGAGACCTTTACCGGACCTTTACACAAAGACAGCATGGTATTCGAAGGAGGCATATTGATTCGAGGGTAGCAGCTGTGTGAATTTCCCAGCTGTGTGAAGAACCCAGCTGTGTGTCAGTAGTAAGGGTAAGGTTGTTATCCTCGCACCATGCCACCAGGCTGGCCATCTCCCTCCTGTAAGCCGCTTCATCCTCACCAGTGATACGTCCTATCACTGCGGTGTCATCTGCGAACTGATGTTGTCCTTGTGGGAGGCAGCCAAGTCATGAGTGAACTTTGGGCTTCCCTGAGGAGTGCCAATATTTGTTATAATAGTGGCTGAGGTTCTGTTGCCGATCCTGACTAACTGGGGCCTGCCAGTCAGAAAGTCTAGGAGCCAGTCGCAGCGTGTGGGTGCAGTCCAAGTGCAGAAAGTTTGTGGGGTATGACTGTATTAAAAGCAGAGCTGAAGTCAACAAAGAGCAACCTGATGTAGGAGTCTTGGTTTTCCAGGTGGGAGAGGGAGTAATGGAGTGTAGCAGCGATGGCGTCGGAAGTTGTCCTGTTGGGCCAGTAGGCATACTGCATCGTGTCCAGGGTGTCCTGTATTCTGCTCTGAATGTGAGCCAGCAGCACTCTCTCAAAGCACTTTATTATGATTGGAGTGAGAGCTACTTCGTGGAGACTGCTGAGGGCTGCCATAGAGTTAGCTCGCAGGGGGATGTAAACAGCGGCTAGAAATGCAGCAGTAAATTCCCTCGGTAGATAGCAGGGCCAGCATTTCAGCAGTAAAAACTCCACATCAGTGTTTATAAACAATCCGTATACACCCACACCACGAGTTGTTGATGAACACATACACACTTCCCCCTTTGGTCTTAACAGAGGGGTTTTTTTTGTAGCTGAATGGCGTTTTCTGGGACCAGTAAATCCAAAATGACTGTGTGTTGACGATGTCCAGTAGAGCCTGTCTGTTGTATATATGCATGGCAATTATGCACTCCAGAAAAAAACACACAAAATAGAGAAAGAAGAAAAGGCCGGCATTTGGGAGAAGAGCAAGCAAACACGTCAGCCTTTTCTTGTGATCTCGAGATAACAAAACAGTAGTTTATTCGTTTATTCGGATCCCCATTAGCTGCCACATTAGTGGCAGCTACTCTTCCTGGGGTCCACATACAAAAATACACAAAATACAACAAACATATAACATACGACATACATGTTACACATGAATCTAAAAACGATACCTACAATGCTTATAAAGAGCTCATGTGTGTACATGATTACGCAAGCTACTGACAAAGGAAAAAGCATCACAACACACAGACACAATTATACACCAAACCATTCACCTAAGCTCATCAATGTTTGAGTTATTATTCAAGTGTTTTTTTAGTAGGCTTTTAAAACCGGCCTTACTGGGTGATTCAGCAATACAAATTGGTAAGTTATTCCACATTGTGATGGCTCTATACATTACAGATCTGCACACCGCATCAGTCCTGGGTTTTTTCAAAACTAGACAACCCTTTGTTACATGCCGAGTACTATAAATATGTTGGTTTCTCACATACTTTATTTGTGAGTACAGACAATACAGTTGTTTCCTATAACAAATATTCCTAAAGAAATTCATAAGGTTGTATGCCAACCTCTCTTCCACTCTATGCCATGAGAGACTGGTATGCACACTGTCCGTACTCACACCCGATAGACAGGCCAGTGCGAGTCACTAATCCAGTCCACTACAAGTTGTAATTCCGATTTAAGTGTATTTCTTAGTTCGCTTATACTAGTTGATGGGAAATGAATAGTGGTCTACAATATCAAATGCAGCACTAAATTCAAGTAACACAGTTCCAACCATCATCTTATTGTCAATACAAGTCAACCATTTATCTGTCATGTCTGTCAGAGCTGTGCACGTAGAATGATCAGCCTTATATGCATGCTGACAATGAGAATTTAAGTCATTAAATAGAAAATAATGTAGTATCTGTTGAAGAACAACTTTTTCCATTAGCAAGTTGGTTATTATTCAAGATGATATACAACTCCCACTAGGGGAGCGCATTTCATTTCTTAACTTATCAACTTTATCTGCAAAATGATTACTGAAATGATTAGCGATGTCCTTTGCTTTTGTCAAGAAAGCTTCATTCACTTCAATGAAGGAAGGATTATTGTTCTTGCCCCTGCCCATTATTTCATTTAAAGTTTTCCAAAGTTTGTTACCATAATTTTTCCACTCCTGAATTTTATTTTGATAATATACTTTTTTCTTTTTCCTATTTTCAGTTCCCTCGGAGTCAAGTGCAGCTTTTTTCAGCTCATCTCTTTTACACATACACTCCCTTAATTCTTCATCAATCAATGATGCTTTGTTTGATCTTACTGTGATTTTTCGTAATGGGGCATGTTGGTCAGCCACAGAAAGAAATAATTCAGTGAATAACTTGAGGGCTTTCTCAACCTTGTTTAAAGCTAGCACTTGATTCCACTTAATATCTCTAACAAAATCCCTCTCACAAAACGTTCTATATGACCTCTTATTGAGTACTTTAGGTCCAGCTTTGGGAGTTTGAGTTTTTCTAACAATGGCCACTAAATTATGATCACTGAACCGTACAGGAACAGATACTGCTTTAGAGCATATTTCACAATTATTTGTAAATATGTGATCAATACAGGTTGCAGATGTTTGCCCATCATAACTACAGTAAACTCTTGTTGACTTTTTCACCATCTGAGTTAGATTACATATGAGTGCAGTACTGTACAACTTTTTCCTCAGTGGACATAAAACCAACAGTCAATTTACATCGAAATCACCGAGAACAAATGTTTCTTTACCAGTATCCATTACCTTAATTAGGACAGAACATAATTCATCTACATATTGCACATTTGCATTTGGGGGTCTATAGACACAGCCTACTAAAATCGGTCTAGGAACCATCAAGTCCGATCTACCCTTAGTGGGAATATGGCTTTGTATATCTATTGCTACACCTCCCCCCAAAATATTCATTTCTAAGTCATTTCTAAAAATGTTATACCCTGGTATAGCTACCCCCATGTCTGTTATTGATTGATCTAAATGTGTCTCAGACAGCAAGTACATTGATATTTTCACTCTTAATTAAAGTAAATAATTCATGAACTTTGTTTCTTAAACTCCTAACATTTATATAAGCTATTCTCAAACCTTTTTTTGGTAAGTTCAGTGCCATGCCTTTACCCAGTTACTACTAACCCATGACATCACACACAGTTAAAAACATTGACTGGGGCCTTCTCTCCTCTCATTCCCTGCTCCTTGGCCTCACAATTAGTCGATCGTAGCTAATGATGGCATAATCCCTTCTTGCTCTAGCCTCTATTATTGCAGGTAGTAGCTCAGCTCTTCTCTTCTTCACCCGTTCAGAAAAGTCCTCATTGATATAAATTGAAGTGTTCTTCAAGTTGGATCTTGCCCTGGCCAGGATTCGCTGTTTATCCTTAAAACGCAGCAGCTTAATCACCACTGACCTTGGCCTTTCACATTCCATTCCTGTGAGCTCTTTCCACAGGACCATCCAGCTTGAGTAGTGTTGTGAACAGTTCTTGCACTTTAGACTCAGTTTCAGTCCAGGTTTCATCAGCTTTATCTAGTCCAAGTCCATCAATTACAAGATTATTTCTCCTGCATTGATTCTCAAGGTAATCCACCTGCTCATAGTATCTATCTACAGCATGTTCAGATTTCATTTCATTTACCACCTTGGACATAGTCTTACACTTACTCTGTTGGGCCTTAAGACAGTTCTTTACATCGTCAGACTCACTTTTAATTCTTGTAACTCACCTAACACTGAGTCCACTCTTTTGTTGGCTGAGTCCAGAATCATTTGAGTGAAACTTCTAAATGCAGTCTGCTGCCTCTTCAACAAATCCTCATAAAAGCTCTTGCTGGTCCGGCAATACCTTAAGAGTGTCAATTGTCATATATTCAGGATCACCATTCAGAGTTGCTTTGTTTGCATTTCTACCGCAACCAGCCATGGTTGTGGTATAGGCCGAAACCAATCCCTCAAATATCCTTGATTATATAAACCATCCACAATGTTGACCGTAAGGTAGTGAATCTATTCCAACACACTACAAAAGTCAAACACAGGGGTCGGCAGGATCATTTCTTAGTGATAATTTCAGAGCAGTTTTCAGTGTCACTGTTTATCTCAGTTGGTAGAGTACAGGACACTCAAGGGGTTGTGTGTTTGATCCCCACTTTTTTATAACCCTCTTCAACAAAGTTCTTATGAAGAGACTTCACATGCTCACAATAAAGCATGTTCTGGACTGTCCCGGCGATCGGTCCACATTCATCAACCTATGGACTTTTCATTTCCCTATCATTCCTAGGCAGAGGAAATTCCTGTGCTTGAATCCATTTAACGGTATTCCCCTGAATCTCTTCATAACAACTTTGTTGAAAGGATAATAAAAATAACAAAAGAAGGAAAAAAATCATTGAAAGCCAGAATTGAACTCGCAACAAGTCCTAATAATAATAATAATGATGAATTACAATTATATAGCAGTTTATCATACAAGTGGGGGGACTCACCTCAACCACCACTAATGTGTAGCACGGCAGCCATTTAGCGCCAGAACGCTGACCACACATCAGCTTGAGGCAGAAAGGGAGGGAAATATTCAGCCAATTACTACGGGGGATGATTAGATGGCCAGATGGTGAAAGCCAGGTTGGGAATGTTACCCAACCCCCTACTCTTTGCAAGAAGTGCCATGGGATTTTTAATGACCACAGTGAGTCAGGGCCTCAGTTTAACGTCTCATCCGAAGGACGGCAGCTCCTACAGCAAAGTGTCCCCATCACTGCACTGGGATCTTATTATTAGGACGAGAGTGAAGACTGCCCCCTACTGGCCCACCAACATCTCTTCCAGCAACAACTTAGTTTTCTCAGGAGGTTTCCCATTCAGGTACTGGTCAAGGCCAAACCTGCTTGGCTTTAGTCAATCAGCAGTAGCAGGGTTTACATTGGTATGGCTGCCGGTACTCTACCAACTGAGCTAACCAGTGACACTGGGATTTTTCTGAAATTATCCAAAGAAATGCAACTGCCGACCCCTGTATTCAGCTATTGTAACCCAGTGACAATAATAATAAATAATAATAAAAATGTATTAAAATAGCGTAATATCCCTTTAGGAAAATCAGCTAATCAGGAGCGATAGTTCCTCCCCCAGCTGAACATGATTGACAGGTCACGACGCAACTGTGTGATCCTGTGAGACCCTGCGCATGTGTATGTGAGAAAGAAAGAGGAGACGAACATGCTTGATGGCGACAGGAGAAAAGAGAAGAAATTAACAGATTTAAAGTTAACAGAGTGATAAAAGTAGGCATATTAGCAAGCTAAAGGACTGACACAGAAGACAGTATAAGGAGGAGCAACCGGGAGTTTGGAAAAAAATCCCGTTTTCCACCTCTATTTGTCTCAGTAAGCTAGTGAACTGCAGGATGCTAATATTGCTAATTGTGTGTGCAGCGCTACATTTGCCTGTATTTGTATCAAGAGTTAAGGGGTGTTCACGGCCTGGCACCGTAGAAATTGATTTCTGACAGTGATACAAAGTTTTAATTTTAATTAGCAACTGAAATAGTAAGCTGATATTTAAGTTTCCTAAGCACAGCTGCATTTATGTTCATTTGCTTTGTTTTAACCTTAATGTGTAAATTCTGCTGTGGGTAGATAAAACATTATGTTTTCTGATAAGGGTACTCTAAAGTATTGCATTGCAACTACATGGATAAGAGTAGCTTGATGTAATTTCTGTAGATTTATTATCAGCTGTTATTGAATAAGTACAAGGTTGAACATGTTATATGCTGGTTACTGTAGATATATGTAGATATTGAGCTGAGATTTGAAGTTTGAACTGAGGTATGATAAATAGGCCTGAACATGTGATCACTGAGTGTTATGCAGCATGTGATGCTTAAATGTTACATGGTGGTTATGCTTTAGTATGATTGTTGTACAACATATAGATATATAGAACATTGTTTTAAAGTCCTGTTTGCAAAAACAGGTTAGGTGTTATGGACAGAGCGAACACTACTTTCTATTGATGCCGAGCCTCCCAGTGTGATCTTGAAGAGACGCAGATCACTCCCCCTGGTGGTAGGAAAGTATCAGTCGTCTGAGCTGGTCCACACACTTCATCCAAAAGTGCCAACTTTCCTCTTAAACAAGGTGTGACGGGGCTTGTACTCCAAATGAACAAAAATGAATAAATTATGTTTTTGTGATTTATTGTGCTTGTCCTTCCCAAGGTGCAAAAATAGCGCTCAGCAACAAAATAGTCAAAAATAGTATTTACAAAATGTACAGTATTTACAGTCCAAGCAAAAAGGCACAACAATCTATAAACAATCAGAGGCTCTCTCTCAGTTACCTTCTCTGTAACAGCTCTGGCACACACACTCCCTCTGGCCATTTCAACCACTGAGGCCCATCCCCCCAGATAATTAACTCAACAATTGGCCATATCTCATTAATCTCGTTATATTTCATTAATACAAAAATACCATAAATGTTCTAAAATTACAAGCAACAAAATACATATGTCACTGTGCCTCAAATACGCCCAGGAAAAATAATAAAATTATTTTGGGCCAAAAACTGGCATCTGGACATGACGTCATTGTAACGTCGCACGCTGGCATACCGCGTCTGACGCAATATAATCAGAAAGTCTAACAGGTTTGACAGTGGTGTGTGGTGATTGTGGAGTGAATACTGGGAAATGTTTGTTGGACGTTGAGGTTATGGCGTGGACGTTGGTTTAGCAGTGGCCAAGTGTGCACCCATTACTACTGTGATGGCTGTCAAGAGGGGAGTCAACGGGGAAACGGAGTGAAAGGGAGAAATGGGTGAGTAGCGAGTGAGTATGTGTGAGCGTGTGAGTGCGTGTGGGCGCGTGCGCGCAGACAAACGACTACAAAAGGAAAAAACTCATTTATTTTAAAGTGCCCATTTTTTATTTTTCATGTATGTTATGTAATTGTGTTTCAACTGTTACTTGCAAAGTAATGTGAGTAAAAGTTACTGGTTACAACTTACCAAACCTGATACTTCCTTTTATGCGTACAGTTTATATCACTTAGCTCCTTCCAAACCTAGCACAGTGTTAGCTCACGTTTAGAGGGTAGCACGGTTACACTATGGTTTGTTATCTCAAGATCACGAGATAATTATCCCGTTATCACAGGAATACGGAGTTAAAGAAACATTTTGAATGGATGGCTGTTTAGGGCTTCTGTAGAATATAGAAAATATAATAAATATCATGAAATTATTTAGTTTAGGCTATGCCTTGGTGCCTAGACCTGCCAACAAATGCCTATGTCTCCTGCAGACTGGATTACTGTAATGCACTTCTCATCCGGATCCCTAACAAGAGTCTGCAGAAACTGCAGTATGTTCAGAACAGTGCTGCAAGGATCCTGATGAGAGTGCGAAAGTACGACCACATCACACCCATTCTCCATTCACTTCACTGGCTTCCCGTTTCTGCTAGGCTTGAATACAAGGTCTCACTTCTTACCCACCAGTGCATCTATGGAAATGCCATTGCATTATTTATCTATATTTTACACTGACGTTTTTACCTTGCTTTTATGATCTTACCTGTAGCACTTTGAGGTTTGTCTTAAATGTAAAGTGCATTACAAATAAAATTTATTATTATTGTTGTTGTTGTTGTTGTTGTTGTTGGATGAAAACAAAACACCCATTTCCTTAGACCTGTAGACCACTACTGACATGTAGTCCACCACAGACCTGTAGACCACTACTGACCTGTAGTCCACTCAAGACCTGTAGACTCCACTACTGACCTGTAGACCTACTGACCCATAGACTCCACTCCTTTGATCACTTCTGACCTGTAGACCACTATTGACCTGACTCCACTACTGACCTGTAGACCAGTGCTGACCTGTAGAACACTACTGACCTGTAGACCAGTGCTGACCTGTAGAACACTACAGACCTGTAGACCACTACTGGCCTCAGAATCAGCTGCCCTGTCAATCTCCTGCTTTTCTCTCTCCTAAAATATCTGCCAATTTCCATCTGGTCAATGAATTGAAGGATATAATGGTACAATAGCATTGACAGGGACACTATGAGAAGTTTTCACTGACAACAACATTCTGTGGGGACTGATTGTTTTTAAATACTATAGAGATAGGTAAAATTAATGGTGTTCACACTAGCTAGACTAGTGTTTTCCATAGCCCTCCCCAAAGAATTGTCCTGCATGGTGGAACTAAACAAAGGAACAAACAATTGTAAGTATTAAAACAGGAAAACAATTAAACCATGTTAAAACTTGCAACCTAATAAAATGGAACTGAAACTAACTTTGTGATTACTTTAACTTATCATATGCTTTGCTGTAGACTGTAACATAATGCAAACACAAACAACCCGGGATATTAAGTGGTGCACTTTCACCAGCCATGGTAAATTAATTGAATTGAATTGAATTGAAATTACAAAAAATAAACATTTGTATAAACTAGAAGGTGTGGGTGATGGGACAAGTGGGGAGCAAACCCCTTTTGTCATACACATCCTCGTCCTTCTCTCCCTCCTCATCAATATGACTGGGGTCATCTGCTGACGTATTGCGGTAAGCGTGTCGACTCATTTCCGTTTCCGGTGCTTGTGTGTTGGTACCGTGTTGTGCTGCTCTCGCTAAATAACAGTTACATTTGTTAGATTACAGCGGCCAACTGTCCGCTAAACACTTATTCTTTACAGTAATTTTGCCTAAGCACTCACAGTTCTTTCCATCTTTTAGTGACTGCTGTTCAATCTCATAGTTGTTCTAAAGTTTTGGTAGCTGACGCTACAGTACTTTAGCTTAGCCGTTAGCGACTTTAGCTTAGCAGCTAGCGATGGCTTCTCCTTCTCCCTCTCTCTCTCCTACTTTCTCCTGCTCGGTGTGTCAGATGTTCAGTTACTCCTCTGCCTCCTTTAGCGGTAATGGTACGTGTAATAAGTGTAGTTTATTTTT
>NC_060160.1:28806598-28807139 GCF_021292245.1 Micropterus dolomieu | reverse complement strand
GTGTTGGTATACAGGGAGAAGAGCAGAGGGGAAAGAACGCAGCCTTGAGGGGAACCGGTGCTGATGGTCCTGGAGTCAGAGACATGTTTTCCCATCTTGACGTCCAAACACCTGCGTTGGAACACCGACCATTTGGAGGAGTAAGAAGACTGAGTAGAGGCAGTTCTTGACTCCTGGATGGTGCACACCACCTCACGGTAGCGACCTAGACCCTCCAGGCACCACCTCTCAGCGTCCAACCCCTGTGCGTCTGGCCGAGAAGTGGATAGCCGGAGGCATGGAAACCAGGACACGCTCGTGCACTCCGGAGCCACCAAGGCTGAAACCTGTAAGCGATCCAGGAGGTGAAGGATGAGCCGAACCGGCGAAAAACTTACAGCAGCCTTTTAACCATAAATGGTTAAAAGGTGTATCGTCATACCCCTAATCTGAGCCCTCACTGCTTTTCAACACAAAGTTAGTTTTTCTATATATAGCCTAGCATACTATGAGAAAAAAAATTACATTTGTTGTGAATTGCCACTAGGTATAAATAAAATTT
>NC_060160.1:28796967-28806498 GCF_021292245.1 Micropterus dolomieu | reverse complement strand
ACGTGCTGGTGTATATGGGACTAAAAGGTCAGAAATATAACAAGGTGAGAGGCCATGAAGAGCTTTAAAAGTGATCAATAGAATTTTAAAGTCAATTCTAAAACATACTGGGAGCCAGTGTAATGAAGCTAAAATAGGAGTAATGTGGTCATATTTCTTTGTTCTGGTTAAAAGCCTGGCAGCTGAGTTCTGGACAGTCTGGAGTCGATCAATAGATTTTTGGGATAAACAAGTGATAAGGCTGTTGCAATAATCCAGGCGTGATGAGATGAAGGCGTGTAAAATGGTCTCGGTGTCCTTAAAAGTTAACATAGATCGAGATTAGATCGATTTCTAAGTTGATAAAAACATGATTGAACAAGCTTTGTGGTGTGCTGCTCGAAATTTTAATTACTATCAAACCAGACACCAAGGTTCTTTGCAACAGGCATAATGTCATTTACTAGTAGATGCCATCTGCTGGGACCCGATGACCAGGATTTCTGACATTCAGAGTTCAGCTGAAGGAAATTATTTGACATCCATTTTTTAACTTCACAAAGGCAGTCGGTAAGTGAACTCAGCATTCCAGGGTCTGTGGATCTGACGTGCAAGTACATGAGAAGAAATACCATGTTTATGGATAATATGTCCAAGGGGAAGCAGATACAAGGAAAACAAAATGGGTCCTAAGACCGACCCCTGAGGCACAACATATTTAACTGGACAGAACGAAGAGACATAGTTGTTTACAGACACGCAAAACTTCCTATTTGACAGGTAGGATGAAAACCATTCTAGGGCAGTACCAGAGATCCCCACCCAGTGCCTCAGTCTGTCTAACATGATGTTGTGATCAATGGTGTCAAAAGCAGCACTAAGGTCCAGGAGTACCAGGACTGAGCACATGCCTTCATCAGCAGACATTAAAAGGTCATTGGTGACTTTAAGCAGGGCAGTCTCAGTGCTGTGGTACTTCCTGAAACCAGACTGAAACTTTTCAAATATTTTGTTATTTTCCAGTACAGTGAGCAGCTGTTTGTCTCTCTGTCAACATCACAGAGTACAGTCTAGACCTGCTCTTTTATGAAAAGCGCTGTGAGAT
This sequence comes from Micropterus dolomieu, assembly GCF_021292245.1. Lineage (NCBI taxonomy): Eukaryota > Metazoa > Chordata > Actinopteri > Centrarchiformes > Centrarchidae > Micropterus > Micropterus dolomieu. The sequence continues at coordinate 28,805,414 of NC_060160.1, read as the reverse complement.
AACTGTTGTTGTGATTTGGTGCTATATAAATAAAACTGAATTGAATTGAATTGAATTTGGACACAATTCTTTCTAGAATCTTTGCAAAAAAAAAGGCAGTTTTGAAATTGGTCTGAAACCAGGTTTCTTTAAAAGTGGGTTCACGTAAGCCGTTTTAAAAAAATCAGGGACACAACCAGTAGATAGGGAAAAACCAAGTCCAGAGTATGACCACGGTTATGTGTTTGCCCTTTGACATGTTGTTTGAAGTTAAAAGAAGTGGCTTTATTTAAAAAGTCAGTTGCATTAAAATTAGTGGGGTCATCAACATGAATATTAAAATCGCCACAAAGAACAATTCTGTCATAGTTTAAAACCAGAGTAGATAAAAATTCAGGAAACAATTTTTCCAGAATCTTGGAAATGAACTTTTCACAATCTGTATCGCTGTCAGCCAAAGCAGAGGGAGGAGTAGGATTTACTAAGAGATCAACAGTGTTAAAGAGGAATCTAGGATTGTGCTTGTTGGTAGTGATAAGAGTAGAGAAGTAGTGTGTTCTAGCGTCTTTTACCATTGTATTATAGCTAATAGTAAGTTAAAAGCTCTTTCATAGCAATGAAGTGTGTTTGGAGACCAGATTCCTTCCATCTGCGCTCAGCTTTTCTACATTCCTGTTTACAATTTCTAATAGTGTCATTTAGCCAAGGCAGTTGAGCAGATTTTGTGTTACGTCTAGCGTTCAGGGGGGCTATAAAATCTAAGGTGGACTAGCATGAAGAATTAAATTAATTAACTAGATTATTTGTATCACAGTCAATTGGGAATGAATTGTTAGTTGAGTTAAACTGCGTACAGAATTTTGCTGCACTGTGCTGATTTAAAATTCATGTGCACTTTGGCTGGGGTTTGACAGTGTTAGCTGTCAACTTTTCACAGAAGAACATAATAAGTTTGTGATCAGATACGGGCAAGTCCTTCACGTCAAGGAGAGTAAGTTTAGGCCCAGTGTGAAAAGTAAGAGAATTTGTAATACTTATAAAATCGGGGGCATTAAAGGGCACATCAGTACGCCTATGAACATCATATTAATCATCATATTAACATCAATATGCATATTAAAATCACCACAGAGAACAATTCTGTCATAATTTAAAACTCGACTTGATAAAAAAAATCTGGAAATTCCCTGAATGAGCAGTAGGACTGGGGGGGCGATAGATAACATGATAGATATGGTCGGGATAGGCCCACCTAGTTTCAGCATAAGCACTTCAAAAGTAGAGAAATCATGACAGAGAATTTGGTTACACTTGAGATGCTTCTTATAGACACTTATCAGACCGCCACAACGACAACTCTCCCTTGGATGACTGAAACAATCATACTCTGGAGGGCACAGTTCAACAAGCAGGCTGCGATCCCCAGGGAAATTTGCCAATTTGCTGCCAGCATGCGGCTACCTAGATTGTTAGGGTGAAGACCGTCATGTGTGAAAAAGGAGGGGCGGTTCCAGAAAAGGTCAAAATTGTGGAGGAAACCAATGTTGTGGGAGCGGCAAGCGGTCTGGAGCCAGATGTGGAGGCTGAGTATCCGGCTGAAACGCCCAACTCCACGACCCAGAGTAGGATAAATGCCAGCTTTCCACTGCTGCAGAGCAAGTCAAAGAGGTGAACAGTCCAGTTTCGTCAGTTTAGACTGCTGACGTGCAGTGTCATTTGAGCCAACGTGGATTATGATTTTCCTGATATTAACGAACTTGGCCTGAAAGTTCAGGCAGTTTGTCGAAGATATCAGGGGTTGTAGCACCAGGAAGACAGTATGTGATTGGAATGGAAAAGTGGATATTCCTTATTGTACAGTGTCCAACAATCAATGATGTTGGTTGGAAGAGTGGAGGCACAGTTGACAGTCAAGGAGAGTGCTGCGTTTCTACAGCCACAGTAATGTTAGTGACAGCTGGGGGCTACCACCGCGAAGGGGCGGTAACATCCTCAGCGCGGGGACCTAACGCTATCCCTGGGCAAGTGGGCCCACCCGAACTCCTCCTGAGCACGGCCTCTTTCAGCAACCTACGGCGAGAAGAGACGGAAGACCTGGGCGCTGGGGGATGGGAGTGACGCTCCAGTGGTGGAAAGCAGCGGGAGATCCAGGGTCACAGGAGGAGACCGGTGCTTAGCCTATGCTTAGCCTTGCTGGCCACAGTCCAGAGGTCCAGCTGGTGCGGGGATGCATTCACCGGGGTAGACAGCCTGCTGGGGTTGGAAGTCATCGGGGCTGACAGCCTACCCTCATCGACGATCCTTCACTGTTCCGTGAAACAGGTGTGTGATGCATTTTAGTTTTGTTAATAATATGCATAATGTTCCAACAAATGCATAGTGGTTTTGTCTTTACAGAAATAAAGCCCAGGGCATGTTAATTAAGCTTCAGAACGGAGAACAAAGCAGACAGAGTCAACAAAAACACATTGTTATACTGATTATGAAGCCAGTATTCAGTGCATTTCCATGAAGTGCGGATGTGTGATGATTTAATCCCCCTCCAAGTCCTGTGGATGTGATTTGCAGCCCTCTGTACTGTCAGTGTGTGTCAACGGTGTATGTCAGAAAGTCCTAACATTCAATAAACAACTCATTGGATTATATTCCTCTGTCTGGGATCATGCTGATGAGAATTCTCTAGGACTAAATTAAACCTCCCCCATCAATTTCATCTCAGCTAGGAGTTATGAGAGATGATCACAGCATCAGCTCTGCAGTCACGGACAACTCCACTCTGCCTTCTGAGCAGAGGGATTACTCTGTCTGCATTATAAATTTCTGAGCAGCCAATGATTTGCTGTGTTCCATCAAGAACACAATGGTAAAAACAGTCCACGCCAAGTAGAAACATACTGTTGATGACAGAGTAAACACATGCTAAATTAAATCAGGAGTTGTCTGTAAATAGAAATAATGAGCTATAGGTAGTAATAATGAAATACTGAATAGTTCCTTGTAGGGCTGACCCCGAATAGTTGAAGATTCGATGCTTCGATGGGCGGAGCCTGATTCGACTGTCGATCTCACAGTCGAAGCTTCGCAGTGAAACAAGGATCATGCCATTTTGGCGATATGGGGGTGCTCAACATCTGATTTTACGTAGAACTACCAGTTTTTTCCCAATTAGTTAATATACAGCCTATTTCAATATACATGTGTGTTACACACAAGTGTGTAAATAAATCCAAAATTGTAACCCTAACCCTGGGTCGTCAGTGCGCATGTGTAGGCATAGTATCTGTGTGGGGGCGGAAGAGGAGCACTTGCTGAAGAGACTGAGCCCCAGTTTCACAGTGTTGTCCGCACCTCGTGGGACTTTCGGATAATTTTTCACTGTTGATGAACCTCACAAAGAATATTCGTTCGATTAGACACACAAGGAACTGCGACATGCATGTAGTTGTCGGCAGCAGAGCATGCACGCAAATCTCACACAAGACCGGTGAATGACAGGCGAGAGAGAGAGAGAGAGAAAAGTGTCTTCTAAAAGCCTCAGTTTAGCTGGAAATTTACAGTGTAAATTGAATGAATAGAGACTGCAGCTCTGCAGCTTCTCAAGATTAAAGCGGAGCCACCGTGTGTTGCCACCCTATTGTTGTTCTTGTGCAATACTTCTGTGTCTACAAACATGGAGAGTTGTTGTGTTCAGAGCATGATGACTACCTCCCCATAAGTCTAACTCAAATGTGATGTAAGTAGATGAAGTAATACCCCCTGTTTGCTTCTCACTAGCACCTAGACTAAACCGCTGAGTGTAATCACACAGATGTATTTTTTGTAGAATGTCAATTTATGTACATTAAGAATGTTTAGCCAGAGTCAAGCCACTAGCTCACACAGCTCCACAGCCTGTGGTCTCGAGTATTACAGAGGAGTCGGACCATGATATGTATTGCATGTTTCCCTTGGCCAGCATTTTTTTGCGGAGCCTTTTAATTTTTTTCTCCTTTCATATTTTCATATTTTGATTCAGGGGTGAATTTCTCATTGAAGGAGTACAAATACTGGAAGAAGAGGTCGCTATATTAGAGGCCAGGTGAGTTTTTATAGCAGAAGGCTATATTCCTTGAAGTTGGTGGTTAGAGCCTCTGGTTTTCAGTCTTATATCCCTTGCCTACTGTCGCACAACACTCACATAATAGTCGTGTTTGAATTTTATTCAAATTAAGCACAGGCAAAGTATCGAGGCATGCCCTCTCCTTTGCCCTCTTAGCCATAATGTCTCCATTGCAAAGTAGGGACAGGGAAAGTTGAACAGGATGGGGAGGTTTAAAGGTGTGAATTCCCTCTTTGTGCAAACCATAGTTAACTGAATATTGAGAATAAATGTGTGAAGTACCACTTGTGCAGACCCGATTCTGACAGAACTGAATTGCTTATTGTGCCATTCACCTACTGGCCCATGCAATTTGTTGCTGGCACAGACAAATTGCACATGACTGTAATGGAATAGTTTGAGGAGTGTTGAGTACTGTAGGCGAGTGATGCCTGCCACCAACAACGGTGAAACACTGTTTGTGCTCTGTGCCTTATTAGTTTATCTGAGACAGTGAATGAATGTTTTTTGCTTGAACTAATGTGGACTGAATGCACATTTACTTTTTCCCACTATGTCTTCTTATCTATACTATTATTGTCTACCTCTATTTTACTCCATCTGCAGCATGCAATCTCTGGATCTTGTAGAGGTAGAAAAGCAGCATGACTCTCCAGATAAGGATGCAGCAAATGACCCAAGGAACAGCATGTAAGTCTGTCAAATGACTCAGTTTTCATTTTGTGTTATTGATATGTCTTTCACACTTATGCTTATGTGTGTTTATGTACAGTATTGAAATGGATGAGAACTGGACAGACCAAAGATTCTGTGAGGATGGGGACAGCTCTGATGAGGAGTATAATACTTTTCTTCAACTACGGTATGTTATATTCATTAGCTTCATTTCATGCATGCATCAGTATATTGCAGGGTTGTACTTGTAGTAGTAGTTAGTTTCCACTATTAAAAAATCTAAGACCTGTTCATATTTTGCCTTTTTATGCAGAGTTGGGTCCAGAAATATCCATGGACGAGACCGTGCTTGATATAGCTGTTCCCAGCCCCACCGACGATCAGATGACCGATGTGCCAGACCATTTGAAAGTTAAAAATGAAGATGACCTGGTTGGAAAGAAGGCCTGCATCGCCTACCTTGACAACCTGAAGCTGCTTACTACTGATTGTAGCTATGCCCCTTTGGACGCGTGCTCTGGAAATGGAATTCACAGCCCCTTTTGAAGTATGGAATGCAAGGGGGAGGAATTCATGCTATCCACAAATTTCCTGTTATCCGGGAACAACTACAGGAAAGTGGCATTTCTCTTCAACTTCATGCAACTGGGGATGGTGGCAGAGTCTACCTTTTTCAAAATCCAGGATACCTACTGCATCGAACCAATTGATGAGTTCTGGCAGAAAATCCGAGCCGACGTTCTGACCCGTTTGCGTGCAAAGGACAAGGTGGTTGTTCTTGGTAAGACATTGCTTTGAGACCTTTGTCACCTATGATTATATCGACATGTCTGTGGTTTGCTAATACTTATCAAGATCAATGTTGTGATATCTTTTGTAATGTTTGGTTGTGATCTTTCCTTGTCTTTTCATTAGGTGATGGCAGAATGGATTCTCCAGGTAAGTGTGTGTGTGTGTGTGTGTGTGTGTGTGTGTGAGGAAGAGAGAGATAGAGAAAGATTATGATTTGCACAGTTGACATATTGACCACTATGCTCAATATTCTGTAGGCCACTGTGCACAGTATTGCACTTACACAACCATTGAGCAGGAATCTAGAGACATTGTGCACACTGTCTCTCTGGATAAGCGGGAAACAAACAGGAACTCTGTGATTATGGAGAAGGAGTGTTTATTGGCGGGTGCACAGTGACCTGCGTTTGCTGCCGGGCTGGGACTTGCTGCTGGTGTTTCTCTCCGCTGGTTTTCGCTGTCGTGTTCTGCCACTCGCTCTATCTCGTTTGCCCGATCTAGCGTGCGGGATTTGCAGGGGGATGCCGGGCATTGGGTGTCGCTGTGCTCGCGCAGTGCGCGCGTTAGGCTCGTCACTTGTGCATTGATGTTGATGATATCGTGGCATTTGGGCGTTTTGGTTGTTCGCTGCGCGGCGGTGGGGTGCTGGGTGAGGGGGAGCACTGGTCTATGTTGTGTCCGCGGTCGGTCCGGGCGCTGCTCTTCCGCGGGTTCCGTTGGCATTGCATTGTCAACTGGCATTTGGATGGTCGTTTTTATTTGTTTGTTGTTTTTTTTGGGGGGGCATCTGTTGGTTGGGTCAGGGTCTTCCGCGTTCGCATCGTGGTGCATCTGGGAATCTTTATTTATTTATATATCTTTTTTTTTTCTTTCTCCCACCCCTATTGGCTACTGGGGTTCTTGCCTGCCTGTTGCTGGGGTAGGTGTGGCACAGTCGTGGCGTCCCACTCTCACTAACAACTACATTCTTTAACAGATCAGGGATCAGGGACATTGTAAACCATTTCTGGTATTGTGCTAAACAAGCATCTTCTGTAGAGGAATTTAAGGTATGTTTTTGTGAAGTGAATCGATGCTATAAACAAAACCGTTGTTTTGCTGTGTGTACAAAAGGAAAGAGAGATTACGTTTCTATTTCACGTTTCTATTTCTGCAGGGCATGCTGTTATAAACCACGTTCGCAACCAGCACACCTGGGCTACTGTATCGTGTGAGCATGAACCACTTGGCGATGGTACTCAGGATAAAACGTGGATAGAACAAGGTAATTCTAATTTATTTTCATTAGGAGTGCGTGTTGCTTTGAATGGACTTTTGTCCTTCTCACAATATGATGATGTGTAATTACAGGTTCAGCAGCTCACCAAGCATTAGTAGCCATCGTCCAGGAAAAGCGTTGGTTGAAGAATGTTAAGAAGTTCATCAACTTCAGGTATGTAATTACCTTTAGTGTAAACTAATACCAGTGTCTAAAGAAATTATCCAGTGTGCTACTGTAGTCTATCTCAATAACTTGTTAAATAAAACATGTTCTTTGCAGATCAGTATGTTTAGTAGCATGTTAGTTACTATCAAAGCAAAAGTTTGTTTGTTCTCCCACACTGCAGGACTACATCAGATATGGAAAACTTCCAAAATCACATACTCATGTATGCAGGGAAGCGGTATTCCTACAACGCAGCAGTGTATTGCACGCGGACAGTACTTGCAGCAATAGACTACAACTGTCACAATCGCCGGCTCCCTTCAAGAAATAGAGATGAAATAAGATGTAAGTTTTTAGCATCTGCTGAGCTATTCCCTTTTGGAATCTTATAGTGTATTTATGACAGTTGTAAATCAAGACTGGTCTACAATTGGTACATTCTTTCTAGTTACAGACGATACTACAACAAGCGTTCAAAATTCTGGAGTGTCGACACATTGAAGGTGAAAAAGGATTACTCCTACATACCAGACCTGCAGAGGGCCATCGTTGCAAAGAGGCTGCAAAGGGGAGGTGGTCTTCCTAGGAAACAGACCCTCAGGCCAGATGATCCCAAGCGCTTAGGCCTTCTGGCTCCGGTACAGCTATCCCCTACAGCAGAGCTAGTTGGGGCACATGTGACTCGTGGTGAATGTGAATGTGTTCTCCAAAGTTAATGGTGTGTGTGTGTGTGTACATACCACACAAAGGTGTGAAAATAAAAGTTTGTCCTGTTTTTCTAAAACATCTGTATTTATTTTCAAACCAGTGAAAAGGATAAATATAAAAAACTATTTACAGCAAAATTCTAACTATTATTATTGTCTACATGATTCAGCGAACCCTGAAACCCATATACTGTGTCCTTGGGTCTGGAAAAGTGTCTCTGATTCGCCACACACAGCAGCTCGGGATGACGACTCTGTTGCCCACCCCAAGGCGACCGTGATGCCAGAGCACAAACTGGCGATAGGCTGAGTGTCTATTTTGCCTTTGCTCTACCCCTGGCTCCTAGTTATCTTCAATAGCAAATATGTCATTCCAGGCTGCCTGAGCCAACTGTAACACCCCTTCGTCCAGTATATACAGGCGCATATGGACCATGTTACTGACGCAGGTCTCTGGCGTTTGCCTGCAGCAGAGTCTCTCAAGGTCAGTGTTCATTTCCCTGCAGTTTGAACAGGTGCACCACTGGAGAACACTTCCATCAGGGACTCTCGGCTGTTGAGAATCCTCCAGCAAGGCCAACACATCAAACATAAAGCCAGGGAGTCTTGTCATGACCCTCTGGAGGAGTGCATCCCTTTGCTGAGGGTCCAACGCCTGGATTCTAGCCTGCATGTCCGCATCACGCTGATCCTGCAAACTCTGAATCCTCTGCTGGCTCTCAGGGTCCATGTCCTCTTGTATCCTACCTCTCCCTCTCCCCCCCCCCCC
>NC_060160.1:28768077-28796947 GCF_021292245.1 Micropterus dolomieu | reverse complement strand
CTCCCCCCCCCCCCCCCCCCCCCCCCCCCCCCCCCCCACACTCTCTCCATCTCCTCCTCCCCCCACCTCTACCTGCCCCCCTCTCTCTGGCCCTGCCTCTCCCACATGTACTATGTGAGGACTCAAAATCGGATGAAGCAGAGGTAGAGGCATAGTTCTGAACAAAAGATTCCTGATAAAACAAGAGAGAAGTGTTATGGTACAAGTGTAAACTTTGTACAGCCTAATGTTGGAGTAGTGTATTATGATGAAGCCCCTCATTTCTTAGGACAAAAAAAAAATCATAAGTAAGTCTATGTCTAAAGGGCGTGTACAAGTTTGGTAGGGTCTACATTCTTGCAAGTAAATAATACACTGCTCAAAAAAATAAAGGGAACGCTTAAACAACACAATATAACTCCAAGTCAATCACACTCCTGTGAAATCAAACTGTCCACTTAGGAAGCTGCAGGTGGTTCTGCAGTTCCTATGTTGTCCATGTTGTTCCTTCCTGGCTGATGTTTTCGTCACTTTTGAATGCTGGCGGTGCTTTCACTCTAGTGGTAGCATGAGACGGAGTCTACAACCCACACAAGTGGCTCAGGTAGTGCAGCTCATCCAGGATGGCACATCAATGCGAGCTGTGGCAAGAATGTTTGCTGTGTCAGTCAGCGTAGTGTCCAGAGCATGGAGGCGCTACCAGGAGACAGGCCAGTACATCAGGAGACGTGGAGGAGGCCGTAGGAGGGCAACAACCGCTACCTCTGCCTTTGTGCTAGGAGGAGCAGGAGGAGCACTACCAGAGCCCTGCAAAATGACCTCCAGCAGGCCACAAATGTGCATGTGTCTGCTCAAATGGTCCGAAACAGACTCCATGAGGGTGGTATGAGGGCCCGACGTCCACAGGTGGGGGTTGTGCTTACAGCCCAACACCGTGCAGGACGTTTGGCATTTGCCAGAGAACACCGAGATTGGCAAATTTGCCACTGGCGCCCTGTGCTCTTCACAGATGAAAGCAAGTTCACACTGAGCACATGTGACAGACGTGACAGAGTCTGGAGACGCCGTGGAGAACGTTCTGCTGCCTGCAACATCCTCCAGCATGACCAGTTTGGTGGTGGGTCAGTAACGGTGTGGGGTGGTATTTTTTTGGGTTGCCGCACAGCCCTCCATGTGCTCGCCAGAGGTAGCCTGACTGCCATTAGGTACCGAGATGAGACCCCTTGTGAGACCATATGCTGGTGCGGTTGGCCCTGGGTTCCTCCTAATGCAAGACAATGCTAGACCTCCTGTGGTTGGAGTGTGTCAGCAGTTCCTGCAAGAGGAAGGCATTGATGCTATGGACTGGCCCGACCTGAATCCAATTGAGCACATCTGGGACATCATGTCTCGCTCCACCAATGCCACGTTGCACCACAGACTGTCCAGGAGTTGGCGGATGCTTTAGTCCAGGTCTGGGAGAAGATCCCTCAGGAGACCATTCGCCACCTCATCAGGAGCATGCCCAGGCATTGTAGGGAGGTCATACAGGCACGTGGAGGCCACACACACTACTGAGCTTCATTTTGACTTGTTTCAAGGACATTACACCAAAGTTGGATCGGCCTGTAGTGTGGTTTTCCACTTTGATTTTGAGTGTGACTCCAAATCCAGACCTCCATGGGTTGATAAATTTGATTTCCATTGATAATTTTTGTGTGATTTTGTTGTCAGCACATTCAACTATGTAAAGAAAGGAGTATTTAATGAGATTATTTCATTTATTTAGATCTAGGATGTGTTATTTTAGTGTTCCCTTTATTTTTTTAAGCAGTGTACATGATTAGACTGACAAAATAATCTTTCAGGATAACTATCATAATGTCTGCATGCTGATAGTCATGTTTGTTTATTTTTCTGGTGAAAGTGTTTCATCAGGCTCTAATGCAAATCGATTTTTCAAATTTGCAGATTCATCTATGGTGGCTTGATATTATAATATTGACAATATATGGCTATTAACTATCACACAAACATGGAATTGAATTAGCATATCCATTATGTAAAACAGTAGCCAATATGCTACTATAATGATGCTAGCTTGTAAACGTGAGCTACACGACATGCTGAAATATATGCCAATGTACCTGGGATGAAGACATTTCGCACGTAACGCTGGCAGTCTGCCCAAGACGTGAGAACTCGCGAGAACTCAAGACAGTATCGCTTGTCAACAAATGAATGTGTATCCTCTGGTGTAACCATAGGTGCGTTTGAGATGACTGGAGCTGACTTCATAGTCTAATGTGAGCTGCAGGTGACTGCAGGGGCGGGGAATAAAAACGTCGCCATCTAGTTGGACGCATTCTACCAGCGTGTGCTTACTGTGAGCTGAGATCAATGACTGATCTCGTGGCATTTGCAAAGAAAAATCAAGCAAAAGTGTGATTCCAACTTTGTGCAGCCGGAGAAAAGCAACTGCGGCCGCCGGACTCTGCGCCTGCAGCCGCCTTGCTCCCGCGAGGTTTCAATGTCATGTGACATGGTGACATTTTGCAGCGCCGGCGAAAGTCGGACACAATTTCTAACCAGCATGCCTTATTTTAAGTCCAGCATGCATCATGTTAAGTCAGCGCTGTGCAGCGCCGCATGAAGTCAAACGCACCTCATGACAGATTAGAGTAGTAGTAGAAGACAATACTGTTTCCCAACTGTAGGGGGACCCCGAGAGCAAAAGTTACATAGTTTTACTTTAAGGCAACTGCCTCTAAGTCTTTCATTTTGGATTTAAATGCGTTTAGTGAGATTAATTCAGTGAGTTCTATTTCGTATAGGCTTCGCCGTCTAAGGTATCGCTATTGGGTTTACCCCTTCCGCGCGTCTGCGCGGCACTGAGAATTTTTGTCTACGCCCACCCACAGCGTGGGCCTCTCCTATGTTCGCACCTTGTATATATACACAATGGTGAGACCCAGCCTTCTGCTCCCTATTTTCTTCAGCACTGAGCTTGAAGTCTAAGAGCATAGAAGACAGAAGAAAGAAATCTACCTGCAGCAAGAAGAAAGATTTCTTCCTACCTGGCGGCTAGAGCGGGGGGAGGCGATGCCACTTCTGTGTGACATCTGCGAGACGGCCGGGGGACCTCCATCCCCGATGCGAGGCTTGCCTCGGTCCGGCACACGCCGGACGGTTGCTCACCCCCCGAGTCACGCTGCCTGTACTGGGCCCTTCTCTCCCCCGAGGAGCGTCAACGCCGGGCGGATAACTTTGCCGTCCCACACACTCACTGGACAGTGAAGCAGTAGGGATGCTGTTGCCAGAGGAGCAGTAGTCGGACAACTCCGCCCTCTCCCTCCATGGCTCTCCTCTTCCCCCGCTCCAACCTCCCATGGCCAGTGTTCTCGCCCTTAGCCATCCGGCTAAGCGAGACCCGATCTGGCCGTGCTTCCCCCCGATTAAGCGGTACCAAGAGGACGCTGCCATGGACCCGAAGGTTCTCCGGGCCCCGGTCTCCACCTACGTTCCTATCACTAAGGTGGAGGGCTTCACGGATCTGGGGTTTCCCCCAGTCCCTCCCCTGGAACCTTTCCTCACCACCTTCTTCTGGGTTAAGCCAGGCCAGGTGGCGCCCGGCCGGCAACAGAACCCACCAGTGCACCTTCCAGACTCTGCCTCCGCCAACAATGTAGCCCTCATCGCGTCCTCCTTCACCAAGCTGGCAGCTAATTCCACCACCATGACAGAGAAGGAAAAAGAGGAGATTAGCAAGGGGGCTAGCGCACAGCTCAGAGTGCGCCGCCTCAGCCGTCACCGCTGCCCGGATGGCCGTCTGGCAGACCCAGATCCACCGGATCCTGTGGCTCCAACAGTCCGTCGTCCTAGAGGCTACGAGGAAAGAGCTGGTTGAGGCCCGGACGGGCTTTTCGGACACCGTGAGGTCCGTGGCTCAGGAAGCTGAGAGCATCAGGCAGCATGTAGGATTGTTGCATCCTTCTCGCCCTCCCCGTCCCCCGGCTTGTCGGCGGGACCGACGCGACCGGCAGAGAGACCGCCAGCGTTGGCCCGAGGCTGCTGCGGGTTCAGCTCCTTAGGTCGTTCCCCGCTACAGGCAGCCGTTACGCTTTCTGGCTCCGCGGTCACGAGCAGACCCACTTCCCGGTCGCCTGCCTCCGCCCCTCCAAGGGAGTGGCACGGCTATGAGCCCACAAGAGTGGTAGCCCCACCTTGTGTGGACTTCCAGGCGACGGTGGCCGCCTTCCTTCCCCCTGAGAGCGGCAGGGTCGCGAGTGTATCCGGGAGGCCTCACGAGTGACTATTGGCTCACCCCCCCCCGGGCTCCGTCCGAACCCAGCCATGACAGCAGCAGGGACGGCGGAGTGGCTCTTCATGACCACCAGAGCACCTCATTGGCAGGTCCGACCACTTTCAGAGCACTACTTAGAGTGGCACGCTTCCTGCCCGATGGACAAATGGAAGGACAGCCTGATCCGCTGGGGTCACAGGCTGCAGTTCGCCTCCCCCCTTCACCGGGATTGTACAGACCGTGTTCTCATCCCCGAGCTCCTATACGACCTGCTGCTGCTGGCGCTGTGCCAGGACGAAGCGGTGGTGCAGACGGCCCAGCTAGTCGCACCCCTGTCTTACCTGGGCTTCACGGTGAACAGGTAGAAGATTGCTCCTCTCCCCTCCCAGAGACTCACCTACCTTGGCATGGTACTGGACTCCTCTCTCTGGAGAGCGCGGCTCTCTCAGGAGAGGGCGGATGCTCTGATGGAGCTACTCCGCCATGTTGTCCCACAAGCGGCGGTGGCAGCTCTGTCGGTCATGAGGCTCCTGGGCCTCATGGGACCCCCTCTCTCTCTCAGTCGTGGTCCCCCTGGGCAGGGTCATGTCCCACATCTCGGTCTTCACAGACGCCTCCCTGATGGCAGCTCCCTGGGGCGAGACCTGCCTCTTTCAGGTGGTGGCAGGGCTACAGGCCTCTCCACATAAACGCGCTGGAGCTTCTCATGGTGTGGAGGGTGATCCAACACTTCTCGCCTCTGCTAAGGGACCATCATGTGCTTATCCGCACCGACAACAGGGCCGCGGCTGCCTACATAAACCGCCAGGGCTGGGTGCGCTCGGCACAGCTACTGGGTCTGGCCAGGCAGCTGCTCCTGTGGGCGCGCACTCACCTGCTCTCCATCAGAGCAGAATACATCCCTGGCGTGCTGAACAGAGGGGCGGACATCATGTCGAGGGGAGGCCCTCACCTAGACGAGTGGCGTCTCCATCCCGATCTGGTGGCCCAGATCTGGCTCCGGTTCGGCAGGGCAGAGGTGAATCTGTTTGCCAACAAGGAGAATGCTCAGTGCGCCCTTTGGTTTTCACTGAGCCCGTGGGACGTACCCCCGCTGGGAGTGGACCCCTTCGCTCACCCCCTTTGGCCTCCCCGGCTGCTGGATGCTTTCCCACCGGTGCGGCTGATCCCGCGCCTCCCGGATCGCCTGCGGTTTTCATCCTTGGCGGTGATTCTGGTGGCCCCAGAGCGCACCAGCGCATCCTGGTTTCCCTGTCGTGGAAACTCCCCTGGAGGGGGGACGCTCTCTCTCAGGCGGGGGTTGCAATCAGGAGTTACCCGTTCCTCGGCCAGCTTCGCACGCTGTGGGTGGACGTAGACTAAAAATCTCAGAGCCGCACAGGCGTGCGGAAGGGGTAAACCCAATAGCAATAGCCTATACTCATCCTGGTTACAGTACATAACCCCCGTTTCAAGTTCTTTTGCAATGTATTCCATGCTGAAGGTGCAGAATACAGAAATGCCTTCTTTCCCGTGTCCGTCCGGGTATTTGACACAGAGAGCAAAAAGAAGTCCTGAGAACGCAAAGAGTGTCTTACTCTTACTTTTCTGCATGATATGAACACATAGGTAGCTTGGCAACAGAACAAGAATTGCCATATATATATATATATATATATTTCTTTACTTCCTATAGCATATATATGCTATAGGAAATAAAGAAATGGCCTTAAAGACATTAAAAAGTAATTGGGACTATAGTACAGTTCATTATGGGACTATGGTGCAGGTGATAATATGCTAAGATAATATGTTAAACGTGTTTAAATGTAGACACCCATATATATTATATTAAGTAGTGATTAAAATGCCAACATTCATGCCTATTGAGGCAAGTAATGCTTTGTTTGTTTGAGAGCGTTGTACTTTTTAAAGACATCTTGCTTTGGTTCCTTTTGAGTTTGGAAGCATCAGTCTAATGAATGTGAAAAAATCCATTGTTACATACTAAGCAGGCCTGGTTTGTTTAACATTAATAAAATCTTGCTCATTTCATATTTTATTAATGCTGTCAAAACACATCCAGACTATCAGCAGGTAATAATGAAAAACTCACTTTTAAACTAGCTACATGTAGGCCTATTTGTTTCAGCTGCACCACTGTCATCCTCACTCAGAAATAGTCACATTATCTCCAACATAACTACTATAGGAATGTTCCAATCAGTGCGACTACAATATGAAAGATTACTGTTCATTTATCAGTTTTAGAGGTTACATATTAAACAGTGATTACTGCAGTAATGTAGCGCACAGTACGTGTTTTCAGTGCAACTGTCCAGAGTCACAGTGTTATACCTAAAGACAGACGGATTTTATTCTGTGCTGAGGATAAATCCACGATGTCCGGAGAAAACTGTCTCTGTCCTTACATCGATGACTGATTGATCATAAAGCAGTAATGTTCAAGATCATGTTTGGGTAAAAAATTAATAGACTATCTAACCGGGATTTGAACATTTTTCAAGATGTAGGCCTAAATGCGATATGTGCTTTGATATCGACAGTATGAATGAGGAAATGAAACGGTAAGTCAGACAGCCGCCTCAGTGTCTGCAGGAGGGGAGGATGCAGAGAGAATCTGACGGTTACTGATCTAGGGTTTATCTGATCTCACTCTCTGAAACAGAAAACCCAAAGTTTCCCTCATCTCAGTCTTAACATACTCAGAATTTTCACTAATCCCGCTCTCTGAAACAGGGCCCAAGCTGTATATTGGCCAACTGATGAGGACGCTGGCGAATTAGAGTGCAATGGGAGAAATAAAAGGAGCACCCCAGAGGAGTTCAAGCTCTATCGCCCTCTTAATCTCTCGCACTGTTTCGTAGCAGCAGTATTTGTTAGCCACCACTTTTCTTTGTTGTTTTATCTTTTCTTTTTGTAATAAATTTTCATTTACTGAGTTCAAGGCTGCGGTTGAAAAGCTTTTTTTGCTTAGGAAGGTTGCTAACAGTGAAAGTATTTAAGTGGCAGCCATGATAAGAGCTTGTAGAATACTCTAGAATCGAAGGAACGGTGCGTCAGTCCTTCCTTTCTTATCTCCATTAGCATAGGTTACACTGGACCATCCTTTATAAAAGGAAAGGAGATAATGCCGTCCCACAATTCCTTGCGGCAGCAACATTTAAAGCGACACACTCTTCTAAGAGGGTCAGCGATCTGGCTGCCCTCTCTGTGGCTCTGTCGTGTTTCCGGATCCAGGGTGACGGCAGCTCTGCTGTCCTGCGCCATAATCCAGCCTTCATGCCTAAGAGCATCACCAGCTCCTTCTGTTTGCAGGCGATTACTCTCTCTGGCTTCTCCCCCCCCCCCATGGGTATGAGGATGAAGCCATGTCTCACCTCCTCTTTCCGGTGTGCGTGCTGTCCTGCTACGTAGCGCGCCCGTTCACACCGTCCATTTGTGCACTACAGGGAACAGTCCAAGGGGCTTCCCCTGTCGGTGCAGAGCCTGTCTCACTGGCTGTGCGAGGCTATATCACAGGCCTATGTGTCAGCTGGTGTATTGTCGTGTAATTATTCAAGACTTGAGCCAGATAAGAAAGCTTGAACTTTTACCAACATTTTTATTATCAACAAAAACAGACACCAATTAGAATACAAAAGTTCCACCGGAGTGTGTCAGAGATCGGTGCAAAATAGAGCCCCATTCTGTTACCAGAACAGAGACCCGAGTCGACATGAAAACCATGTAACGACTGACATAAAACCTCCTTTTGGACCTCCTTTTATAGCTTCATATCATCTCTTGGCTCTCTTTCCTACTGCACCTGAATCTGGGAAATTCCAAGACTGCCTGCTCCTCCTCTCTGTGTCCTTTGCATGCACTCTGCTTGATCATGCAATTTCATCCATAACCTGACTTTTATGGAATAAACTGGTGTTGTTTGTGCTCCGTACTAGAAACAGGACATTTTTACTGTGATGGACTATATTGATGTATGTTTTGTAATACAATTTTCACAAAATCTGCTTCTATATTTTCCTTTGTAAGTGTTTTTGATGCTATCTTACTTTGCTCCCTCCCTTTTCTCCCAAAGCACACGAGCTTGCTCACACACGTGCTACTGCTGAGCCTGGGCAGTTACATAAAGAAAGGAGCACATACATTCAGAGCTATAGAGTTTTAACTCTGTGATCCTAACTTTACACTATAAAATAACACTTTAATTGATGACAATGTAGACCACCATTGCTCTAGTAATTAATGATAACAATTTAGGCTATAATGCTCCAAAATAATTCACAACAGTATCTCCCCCCAACAGCATCAGGGCACACTCCACGAGAGGCGTCTCCTGCTCTGTGGCATTGCACAGTGGAATGTCGGTGGACGACATCTGCACGGCGGCCTCCTGGTCTTCCCCGTGCTCTTTCGTCCATTTCTACCTGCGGGATGTCTCCGGATTCTTACTGACCCACTCGGCACTGAGCGTTCTGTCTGAGTGATTGTGAACAGCTGCGGGGCCCCCCATCCGGTCCCCGGCCTTTTACGCATGGGTTTGTTCTCTGCCTTCCCATGTTGCGCCATTGCTGATTGCGCGCACGATGACACCAATGCCGCGGGCTACGGGGGATCGGGTGGCTTATAATGTTGGCTCTGGGTAGGTGGGTCTGTGCTTGGTGGTACCGTTGGGGCCAGTGAGCCGGTGACTCATCCTGCTTCGCCTTTAACCCAATAGCGATGGCCTTAGAGGGCGAAGCCTATACGAAATAGAACAATAGTTACGTATTGTAACTCCAGATTCTATGAGTATAGGCGCAGCCCTCTAAGCAGTGGGCCTCACTGGACCTTGGTTCTCAATGCTGAAGAAAAGGCACTATGGGAGCCGAAGGTTGGGTCTCATCGTTGTATATATACAGGTGCGGACGTAGGAGTGGCCCACGGTGTGGGTGGGCGTAGACAAAATTTATTAGTGCCGCGCTGGTGTGCGTAGGGGTAAATCCAATAGCGATGGCCTTAGAGGGCTGCGCCTATACTCATAGAATCTGGAGTTACAATAAGTAACTGGCGTTCTCAAACTCAAACAATAACGACCACATTTTGCTAAATCCAAACTCGCAATTTTATTTTTATTCGACTAATCTATGATACTTGAATAAGACACTTACTTTGTTTGTTTTGTTTTCTTTTGGCTTTGCTGTAATCTAATACTATTTCAACACTATTTGATGTTTTGGATAGTTGAAATATGCCATAAAGTATTTGAAGTTGCTACAATTAAAAAAAATAATATAAATACTCCATCGTCCAGGGCGTCGATCACCATGTAAGTTACCATTGGCTATAAAGACTTTTCTCTCATATGCCATAACTTAACTAATATGCATATGTTTTGAACTGTCAATACAATAATTGAGACCTATATGCAAGCTAGGCAGTGTAGGCTAACCTTATATGCATATTTTTGGTCAATGTATTGCCTGCCTTCAGCAATATGATTAATTAATTTTACTTCAGTCACAGATGCTGACTTCTGTGCCTTAATAAAGAGAGAGATCAAGCTGGATAACCTCTACAGTAAATGTAATGTATTATTTAGATACAATAAATGCGATTCATGTTGATAAATATGGATGGACAGGAGGGTGACAGAAGGTATTATTTAGTGACTGGTACCCTATAGGCCTTTTTGCTATCTTGGCAATGAAGTAATATTTTCAACCGTGTTGTCCACCTTTAGATGGCCTGGATTAAAACAACATGGGGCAGAGTGTCAAAGATGTGCTTTTTGTAGTCCATCTTCGGAACATTGTAGTTCCATCATGGCAGGCCACGTCATTAACATCCGCCGTTGCAGAATTACATAGACTAGATAAGAGCGGATTCTCTTAGCCCTGTGCTTTTCCGAAGTCCTTATGAATTCTCTCTCACACCTCTCCTTAACCTCATGACGTTTTCTATCGAGATCAAGGAAAAGTATCCGTGACTCCTTTATGTTGCCTCCCTTGAGACGGGATCGTAACATTCAGGCTTTAAAGTTTTATTGTCCCCCAAAGCTTAGTGAGCGCTCTGCACCTGTGAACACCTGCGTAGCTGAGGCACATCCCAGTAATTCTGCTCCCACTTCTTCACTCCAGTCTTCGCCATATTATCAGTTATCTTATGTGGTACTGTGCTACAGCCAGCTCCCTGAATCTTGTGTGTGTTTTTTGCTTCCCTTTGCCTGACTTTGCCTGGTTTTTTGCTTGTACTTCAGATTCTCACTCTTCGTGGAGGATTTTTGCCACTCTGCCTTGAGCTGCCTGCCTTGCTTTCACTAAACGCCTGCTTCTTGGAGAACTTCAAGCAAGATCTCATAATTGCACATTATGAAATTGTAAATAAACTGGAATGTTTCTTTTGCGCCAAAATATGCAGCAACACCTCAGCAAAGGCAGGTAAAAAGACTGAAAGCTAGTAAACATGGATGTAAAAAATTCAGGTTTCAAGATGTTCAAAACATTTTTGGGAAAGAAATACATTTAAAAGGTTTGTTAGACTTAAAGCATATACTTAAAGTTTTTTGGTAACACTCAATGTAAAATCCACAGCACATCTTTTAAGAAAACATTTTGGAGCGGAGAGCGATCTGTCTCATCTGGTTCTCTGAATGTCACCGTTACACTCTGCTAGGGGGCCCTAGGGTAATAATTAGCTATGGGCCCCTATTACCCTTGATTACTACTTGATTGGGCATACATGTATTTGGGGATATTTGAGGAGATCAACTGGTGCATTTAAGATATTAAAACAATAGCATGGGCCTAAAGATCACAACAGAAGGCCGGACCCCCCTTAAGTCCCTTTACACTTGAGTTGACATGACTTGCACTGGTCCATATTTCCTAACAAACTTGCAAGTAATACCGTTACCACAAAGTAACTGATAGTCATGCATGGTTCATCTTGCAACACATACATATTCCACCGTTTCTCTTGTCCATCCTTGCCACAATTTATAAATCAGAGGGTCTCTTATTTTGCCTATATTGTATTCTCCCTTCCTTTCCCTCCTTTCATCTTCACCTGAGACACTGGATTGAACATGAGGGGCCCTCAACAAAGAAATGCAATCTGCAACACTGGAGGGGCGGGAGTGCAGTGGCTGATCTCCATGGAGATATGCTGAAGAAAGGAGAAGAGAAGACTAGTGGGAAGATAGATAATATTGTTTTACTATTTTATATGAAAAAAAAAGAGGAGTGAATGGGTAAGTGGAAATCCAGGAAAACAAAGATCTAATTAAAACAGAAGGGCTTGAATAGACACAGGTTTGGAAAGCATCTTGTTCTGTACAGATTCTTTTATCCAGCTCTGATTACTGTCAGGACCGGGTGCCAGAACTCAAATGCAGACCAGAGTAGGATTTATTTTGAAAGAGGGGTTTGGGCTGGGCGGTAGATATTCTGATTGGCCTGGGCGTTTGGGGTCCGGTTTCTGGTTCTGGTGCTCCGGGTCTCGTGGTGCTGGTGAGTAATCTGAGTCAGACAAGATTCAAAAGCTAAAGACGAAATTTGGCTGGCGTGTGCGCATACTGAACGGTATTGATTGCAGGATGTGAAACAGGTGTGCTTGATTGGCACTCATACTGGGCAGAGGTTCTCAGAAGGGTGGTTCGGGCACGGTGCCAGGTGCGATGACATCTCCAGATGTACGCCTGGACAGAGGGTAGTGCCAACACTCTCTCCTGAGAGAGGAACAAGGGGGGTTGGAAGCCATAAACACATTCAAATGGTGACAGACCTGTGGCAGATGTGGGGAGAGTGTTGTGGGCGTACTCCACCCATGGCAGCTGAGATGTCCAGGAAGAGGGGTTGGAGGATTGATCGAGAGATATAACTGAGTATCATCTGCATAACAATGAAAGTTTATGGAATATTTCCTGATAATATTGACTAAAGGGAGCATATATAAAGTGAACAGGATTGGTCCGAGGACAGATCCTTGAGGAACTCCATGACTAACTTTGGAGTGCATGGAGGACTCATCGTTAACATGTATAAACTGAAATCAATCTGATAAATAGGACTTAAACCAGCTTAGAGCGGTTCCTTTAATGCCAATGAAATGTTTCAGTCTCTGTAATAGGTTCTGATAGGTTCCGGGGCAGCTGTGGCTCAGGAGGTAGAGCAGGTTGGCCGTTAATCGGAAGGTCGGCGGTTCAATCCCTGGCTCCCCCTTGTTACGTGTCGAAGTGTCCTTGATCTGAACCCCAATTGGCTATTCTGCCAGTGTATGGATGTGTGTGAATGTTAGTTTCCGTTTGAGCACTTAGGCTCAGTGGTGAATGCAGATGTACTGTAAAAGCGCTTTGAGTGGTCGAAAAGACTAGAAAGGCGCTATACAAGTATGGAGCATTTACATGATGGTCAATGGTATGAAATGCAGCACTAAGATCAAATAAAACCAGTACAGAGACAAGTCCTTTGTCTGATGCAATGAGGAGATCGTTAGTAATTTTCACCAGTGCTGTCTCTGTATCTGAGTCCACATTTAACTCTGCTATTCTTTTGCACTATTGCTCTTGTGGTTTTTATTTTTATGAGGTTTTTATGCACAGCTCCTCTTCTGTTTACCTTTGATTTAAATAATTTCAATGGTTGGGGGACAGACACCGTCACTATAGGGTTTTCACTAAGTAACTCCTGAAATGGAGGAGCAGAGAAGTGTGTTAGACTGCGACTCTGCGTAGGGTTTTGGGTGGGTAACTGCTGAAATAGAAGGGCAGAGAAGTGTGTTAGACTGCGACTCTGAGATAAGCTCAGTTTGTTAGTGAAAACTCTGAGTATGTTCAGCCCGAGATGGCGGAAACTCCGGGAGAGCACGATCAGATAAACTGTAGATCAGTAACCCCGGCAACTTACGCTGTGAACCTAAGGAGGAGGTTTACTTCAACAAACGCTAGTTTTTTTACCCCTAGTTGTCAACTGTATATGATGTGAATATTTCTGAGTGAGGATGACTGTGGTGCAGCTGAAATAAATAGGCCTAAATGTAGTTTAAAAGTGAGTTTTTCATTATAAGCTGCGTGGTCCTAATATGTTTTGACAGCATTTCATAAAATACGAAATGAGCAAGATTTTATTAATGTAAAATAGACATCTAAAACTTTACAGTCAGTTTGAACCTACACACATTTTTCACTGCAAAAAATATAGGCTATTATAGGCTAATATAGGCTAACCTACTGAGTTGGACTGTGACTTTACAATTACAGGTCCGTGAGTAGGCTATAGCCTAATTTGTTTGATTAATATTTTCATCTTCAGTCATTGCCACCGGCATTTTGTCTCGTCAGGTTATAGCTGAGTAAATAGCCTGTAGCCTATTTAAAATGAATGTAATGGGCAGGTCTGAAGACTGGTTTTATTATGCATTTTATTCACTCGTGGCCCAGCATCAGACCCATCATGGTAACGACATGGTCCACAAGGTTTGACATTTGGAGGTGGATTTAAGGTGACCCAGATTAAAAACTAGGACTTTGAAATAATCTTTTAAATCTATAAATACAGCTATTCGATGTCAGGTGATGCTGCTCTTGAATAAGATGGAGGGTTGGAACACTCATCTCCTCTGTTCTTATTTACATCCTTTTTCCATTAACTGCCGTGGCCATTTGCCTTGCTGGAGTCAATATAATTCCCCAATATCTAATCTAATCAAGTAGCAGTAACACTCTGGGCTTTTCCTGCCAACAGCATGATAAATTATTCACTGTGGTTGTGCTTCCCTGCTTATTTTCACAGGTAAAACTGCACTGGCTGTAAGCAATAAGAAACCATTTATTTGGTTGGGTCTGAGTTCAATATAGCTTCCTGTCCAAGAGCTACAGAGGGGACGAATCAGGCATTTGATGAGTCAGGTATCTCTGTTTTAGTGTGGGTATATCTGTGTGTTTGTTAAGGTAGATTCAATTTGGATGCAGTCTACATTGAGTACATGACTATACTCTAATCCACCCTTTTGGCTTACTGCAGGTTATTGGCTACCATTGTATCTGTGTGTTGAAGTGACACTGCAAACACCTTCTAAGTAACAAGTTGTCATGTTTCCCTAAAACACAGTGTGCAACAAGTCCTCTGCTGTTCGACGAAAACTCACCGTTTGTGCAACTTTTAATCATCAGTGGCTTTATACTAGACATTGGAAATTTGAAGTCGATAGTACCAATTCTCTAGGAGTGCTAGAGGCGTGGTAACTTACCTTTGGCTGCCAGGTTAACAGTCCTCCTTGGCTCTGCTGTCGGTGTTCGGCCGCCGTGTCAACACTCTTCCCCGGCTCTACTGACAGCTATTGGCCGCTGTTTCAGCGCTTCCTCCGGCGTTGCTGTCGGTGGCAGGTGACTCCTGGAGCAAACTAACAGACAAGCTAAAAAGCACATCTCTGAACATGTTGCTTCCTGAACTTTCTTCCTTGGAGGAGCTCATCCATGAGCTAAGTATCAGATCATCTCCCAGCTCCGGCTGGCTGGCATGGAGTTGACAGCTGATCGGCAACCTCCTGCATTTGAAACGGCCATCTGTGATGACGGCTACTCCATCCACCTCCTGGTCCACAGTGGCGGAGAAAAAGGAGAGGATGTCCATACTTCTTTTTCTGGATATACTGGGTGAGGTGGACCATAAAACACTTTTTATTCAAACCACTGGAGAATGATAAGGATTGGTTTTCCAATCCCATGCAACCCTGTACTCAGCACCGACTTGGATCATCCTCCTGGGCATTGGTTGTCCGGGACAGCCATGCTGGTGCTGGACGGCCCTCCCGCAGGATGCACACATCTCTCAACAGCAGTTCGTCAAACTCAACAAACAAAAGGTAAATAATTCAAAAACGAAACAAAGTAATCCAACAGGAAATACAACAGGGCACAGACAGGACAGGACACGGAACAGAGAACACAACATGAGACTGAGACAGAGCAACAGCAAACTACAATGACCAGACTAAAGAAACAAGCAAGCATATATACATACACACAGGGACTAACAAGCAGGGCGGGAGCACACAGGTGACAGAGATGAGACTAATGAGACAAAGGCAGGCAGAGAGACAGCAGGGGAAAACAGACGCTAACAGGTTGCAAAGCACAAGACAACATTCTAACTGGAACTCAAAACACAGAACAGACAAGACAGACCAAATAACTGAGAAACACAGGCAACTCTACAAGACAGAACAGATTAAGATAACTAAACAGAACAGGCTAACACAAAATGATCATAACTCAATGAATAATGAAACCGGCAGGGAACATAAATTGACATCTGACAGACAGACGGAAACCAAGCATGACAATAGGGAAACTAATAACAATCACCAGGCAGAAACAGAAATAAACAAGAACTAAGGCAGGCACAGATCATCTTAAAATAAGACAGAACAGATCAGAGTAATGAATATAACAAACTAAACACAAGCAGACAGAACAAGACCAAATTACAACGAACTAAATAACAGAAACTGTGGATAACTAAACTAAACAGATCAGAAAGGATTCTAATTGGTGAGTTGTAGTTCAACAATTAGAATCAGAATCAGCTGGCTTGCCAGGTATGTGTACACATACGAGGAATTTGACTCAAGATTGTACATTGTACAAAATCACAATAATAAAAATAAAATAAAAACAGACACAGACTTCAGTGTAGACAACACATATATACACACTATGAACAAAAACAATACAGACATATTGACAAACAACAAGTGCAGTGAGCAGAGTGCACAGGATGCAGGAGTATGTGCATGTCGGAGGTGGATGTTATAAACAGGTACATATACATGCATACACACGTATAGTATTTTGTGCAGGAGTTATGAGTTGAGGTAGGTGGATTGGAATACAGTATCTACAATATGACAATAGTATGTAATAGTAACAGCACTGGAAAAGAGAATGGTGAATAAATAATAAGTGTTAGCCAGTAAACAGGTGGCTGATTAGAGTTACTGGGTTATTGCACAAGAATTGTTCCTGACACCGTGAGTCAGAAATCAGCTGTTAGTCAGAGTGATGGCTTGTGGGCAGAAACGGTTCCTGAGTCTGTTGGTTTTGGCGTACAGTGCTCTGTAGTGCCTACCAGAGGGGAGAAGCTGGAACAGATTGTGTCCGGGGTGAGATGGATCTGCAGTGATGTTTCCTGCCCGATTCCTGACTCTGGAGATGTATAAGTCCTGAATGGAGGGCAGGTTGGCACCGATGATCTTTTCTGCAGTCCAGACTGTCCGTTGTAGTCTGCTCCTGTCCTTTTTGGTGGCAGATCCAAACCAGACAGTGATGGACGTGCAGAGGACAGACTGGATGATAGCTGTGTAGAAGTGGATCAGCAGGTACAGGTTGAGCTTCTTGAGCTGGCACAGGAAGTACATCCTCTGCTGGGCCTTCTTCATGATGGTGTCAGTGTTGGGCTCCCACTACAGGTCCTGGCAAATAGTGGATCCCAGAAACCTGAAGGATTCCACTGCAGACACAGGGTATGGTGAGTATGGTGATGGGGGGCATTTGGGGGGGGGGGGGGGAGTCCACGGTCATCGCCACAGTTTTGAGCGTGTTAAGCTCTAGATTGCTCTGGCCGCACCAGAGAGCCAGCTGATCAACCTCCCGTCTGTAGGCCGACACATCACCATCCCCAGAGATGGAGTTTTGTTTGGGGAACGGGAAAGTTTGAAGCACAGGTGAAAGCATTTGAAGCAGGAGGGAACTTCTCACAGCTCTGTGTGAAGATGGGGCCCAGCTGGTCTGCACAGATTTTCAGACAGGATGGAGACATACCGTTGGGGCCAGGAGCCTTCCTGATCTTCTGCTTTTGGAAGAGGTGGCTCACATTCTCTTCACAGATCTTGAGTGCAGATGAGGGGTCAGAGAGGTGTCAGAGGGGGAAGGTGACTGTTTGAAGATGGTGTTGGAGCGGGGGAGAGGTGTGACTGTGGACTTTTCAAACCTACAATAAAAGCCATTCAGTTCGTCTGCCAGTTGTTGAGTACCAGCAATGTTGGGGGATGGTCTCCTGTAGTTGGTGAGTGTCACACTGACGCAGGATCGTTGGCTGCAAAGCTCTTATTTAGCTTTCTGGCGTAGCTCCTCTTTGCAGCTTTGATCTCCTTAGTCAGAGTGTTCCTGGCCTGGTTGTACAGGACTCTGTTCCCACTTCTGATGGCCTCCTCCTTGGTCTGACGACGCTGCCTGAGTTTCGCTGTGAACCAGGGTTTTTGGTTGTTAAGGTTTTAGTCTGCACACACATCTCCTCAAAAAAACTGATGTAAGATGTCAGTTAGTTCGTCCAGGCCAGTGGCTGGAGCATCAAAAATACTCCAGTCAGTGCAGTCAAAGCAGGTCTGTAAATCCAGCTTTGACTCGTTGATCCATCTTTTCACAGTCTTTACAACAGGTTTAGCAGATTTCAGTCGCTGCCTGTATGTCGGGTTAAGATGAACCAGACAGTGATCAGAGAGGCTGCACGGGGAACAGAGCGATAGGCGTCCTTTAATGTTGTGTAGCAGTGGTCCAGTGTGTTAGTGTCCCTGGTGGGACACTTAACATGCTGTCTGTACTTTGGAACTTCGTGGCTGAGGTTTGCTCTGTTGAAGTCCCCAAGAACAATGAGCAGGGAGTCTGGATGTTTTTTCTCCACGTTAGTTATCTGGTCGGCCAGGTGTAGTAACCAGCGCGCCTGCACATTTTCCCCTGCGCCATTTCCGAAGGATCCCAAACAGAGCTGCTGCTCCTCCAACTAATAACTCCAGGAAAGTTCTGTGTTCGTTAAGGAGCGGTGGAATAATATGAGCAGTTGAAAGTCCAATATTTAAGAGCTCTTCTCTGGTAAATGTTACCAGAGAGGGATGGCAGAAAACAGCGTTAAACAAAAACACAAAAAGCAATACGGAGCGTAATCCAGAGGCTGCCGTCTGCGGCTCCACACAAATCTCATGGTTATAAAGGGAAAACTATCACTAACAGTTTTTTTGCCTGATCTTAGTAATAAAAATATTAATAATGGACTGGTCTTATTTTCCACTGTTGACAAGCTAACTAACCCCCAAGTGAGTATAGCCACTGAACTGTTCTCCAATCAGTCATGACTTTGCCTCCTTTTTCTCAGAAAAGATTATGAAGATCAGGCAAGAAATCAGCCCCTCAACTTCTAGTCTAGTCTCAGTGACACTGGTACAGTTACAAATAACAAACCTAGCAATCATGTCAGAATTTCATCCAGTCAACCACAAAACACTAGAGGAAGTGGTGGTCTTTTTTAAACCCACTACATGTTGCCTTGATAGTCTTACAATTCTGCAAATTGTAATCATCTCCCTCCTCTCAGGTGACTTCTTCCATGAAAACTGCAGTTATTAAGCCTCTGCTAAAAAAGAACAATCTTGACCCTTCAGTAATGAGTAACTACAGGCCCATTTCAAATCTACCATTTATATCCAAAATAACTGAAAAGTGTGTTTTCCTACAACCGAATATTTTTTTTTAAACAAGAACAATATTAGGGCTGACCCTGAATAGTGTCAATCTCACAGTCGAAGCTTCGCAGCAAAACAAGGATCATGCCATTTTGGCTATATGGGGGTGCTCAACGTCTGATTTTACATAGAACTACCAGTTTTCTCCCAATTAGTTAATACAGAGCCTATTACAATATACATTTCAATGTTTAATGCAGTAAATAAACATGTAAAAAGAATAAAACTTTTAATAAATGTTTTTGAAGTGCGTAAATAAATCCAAAATTGTAACCCTAACCCTGGGTCATCAGTGCGCATGTGTAGGTGTAGCGTGTAGTAGCAGAAGAGGAACACTTGCTGAAGAGACAGAGCCCCAGCTTCGCTCGGGGATGCCGAGTTGTCAGCACCTCCCGGGATTTTCGGATAATTTTTCACCGTTGATGAACCACACAAAGAATATTATATCGTTGAACCGCGAGGAACCGCAATGTGTGTGCAGTTGTCGGCAGCACAGAATGCACGCTCTCTGCACAAGACCGGTGAATGGCAGGCGATTGAGAGAGAGAGAGAGAGAGAGAGAGAGAGAAAAGGGTCTTCAAAAAGCCTCAGTTTAGCTGGAAATTTACAGTGTAAGTTGAATGAATTGCAGCTTCACAAGATAAAAGCAGAGCTACCGTGTGTAACCCCCCCTCCCGCAATAGGTCTGTCTGGCAGTTTTAAAGTGGTTTAAGTCCTATGTAAAAGACAGAGACTTCTTCATATCAATTGGCAACTGTACATCTAGGCGAACAAAAATGACGTGGAGTTCCAAAGGGGTTAATCTTCAGGCCTCTCCTGGTTAACGCTTAATGCTGACAATTGTCCAAATTATCCAGAAGAACGGTATCTCCTACCCATTGTTGGGCAAGTAACGCATTAGTCAGTAACGTGTTACTGTAATAATATTACTTTTCCAAAACAGTATATTATTGCAGTTACTAATCCAAGTATCATTGCATTTAACTGATGCTTTTATCCATAGCGACTCACAATTGCTATATGTGTCAGAGGTCCCATGCCTCTGGAGCAACTAGGAGTTAGTGTCTCACAGTGGATTTGAACCCTGGTCTCTCACACCAAAGGCAAGTGTGTTAGCCACTGACCCATAACCACCCCGTTGTTGGGAACAAGTCTATTCAATCAAGTCGTTATTGTGTCACAGTCTAAGATACAAAGAACGTGGTCGTCCGTTAGGGAAGTAATATTATTTAGAATCTAATGTCCAAGGAGGACCCTGAGAAAATTATCCATGCATTCATTTTTAGTAAACTGGATTTTTGTAAGATTTTTCACAGGCCTCTCTAAAAGCTCGATTAGACAACTCCAGCTCATTCAAAATGCCGCTGCTAGACTTTTAACCAGAGCTAGGAGATTTGATCACTTCAGTTCTAAGATTACTTACTCTCATACTAGTGAATGAGAGAGGTTCAAGGTTTTGTTGCCTGTTTATAAAGCACTCAATGGGCTAGGACCAATATATATCAATGATCTCTTTAAAGGGCATAAACCTACCAGACCCCTCAGGTCTTGCCATTTCTTTTATAAGAACAAAAGATGTTGAAGAAGCTTTGTTTTTATGCTCCTCATGCCTGGAGTAAACTCCCACAATACCTGAGAATTTCTAGCACCTTACAGTCTTTTAAGTCAGCTCTTTATACATTCCTGTTCTGAGGCTTTTTAAAACTGTACAATCTTATTTATCACTATAATTTATTTGACCAAAATTTAGCTCAGTTTAATAATTTTCTCTTTTAATTTTATTGTTTTGATAAAAATTTTTGATATCAATTGTCTCAAGTATTTTAATTTAAATTTTCTGAAGAATTTTTGTAATTGTATTTGCTTCTTCTTATCTTTATTTGTATCTCTGGGTTTGTAACGTTTGTAAACTTTAAATGGCTGCAGTTTTTGGAAGGGGCTATATAAATAAACTTGCTTGCCTTACATTAGAGAAGAAAATGAAGATGAGGAAAGGCAGTCCATCCTTACCACTGCATTATAAAATGAAGTATACAGTGTTAATGCAAAGTCAGTTCTAACAAGTACAGTAAGACAAATGTATGCTACAGTGTTGGAACAGTTGTGGACTGATCTGGACAATCAACAGCACATCCATCAATGGAGTTTCCTCACTGACCCTGTCACAGTTCAGAGGCTGCTGGGTAATTTGTCTACCCGCCTGGTGCACCCCCAGAGCACCAGGAGATGCAGGAGTTGTTCCACTCCTGCATCTTGCAGACCATCCCAAAACTCTTATTTGCGCTCCGAGGATTGAGGATGGAGGAGCAATCTTTGAGGAGCTATGAGCGAGGATACACCAGTGCATCCTTTGCGTAAGTCTTTTACTGACGACACGCCCCCTTATTGGGTAGCTGTTATATTGATGCAGCTGATCGGACCGATCTGATACAACAGGACATATAACATTAAAGTGTTTCACTGCAAAGTCTTATTATATATTTGAGTTGTTTTATGATTCACTGTCTAGTTAAAATATGTGTTCATTGTAGGTCTGAACAACAAAAGCCCCACACACAACTTCATTTATTAGAAAGATTTTTTATTTTAAGATTTTTTCTCGATTTCTACCATCAACTTTTATTATGGAAACAATTAAAGTCAGAGAGTAGGAAAGTCTGTCAGCAAGAAACATGTTTTACATAATTGATCGTCATTTCTATTCAGCCACATGTGAGGCTGATCATTCCTGTGTTTAGTCTAAATAGACAACATTAAAACATACTAAAAGCATAGCCTAAGGATTCGGACAAGTCACTAAACAGCACTAAAGTCTCTAATGAAGCAATCTCACCGACTGCATCTGATGAAAGCAGGCGGCAGCTCAACAAGTAAAATCTGCTGATGAAAGAATGAATGAAAGCGCTGTTGCACTTAAAAAAATGCATTGGATTGATATGATGGAACGCAGTGATTTATCGGTGACGAGTGATGCGACATGCAAATAAAATGTATGCAGTAGTGTGGTAGGAGGAAATAAACTAACAGCCTAAAACTGAGCGTCAACTTTGATTTACATCATTTCAATTTCCCTTAAACATTTAGCCTAATAAATCCAAAGACACCATGATCATATTCTAGGTTATTCAATAACAAATTCAATCAGAATCAATAAAAATAAAAGCAAGTAATATAAGCTTTGTGCCAGTAGAAATGATCCTGTGCCTCTGATCAGGACAGTATAATTTCGTTTGCAGGTGTTTTTTAAACAGCTACAGGGAGAATCATGCACTGATAACTGTGAGTTATTAGTACCAACACAGTGTACGTGTGTGCAGACACAAACTCCATTAAAAGTCTCCACTGTTAGAGCAGACTGACAGCGGTGATCAGCTGTCACGGTCATCAGAAACGGATGTCGCTTCATGTGACGCTTCGGAGGAAATGACGTCTCATTTCTCTAAAAACATATTTCCTCTTTCCTTCTCCCCTCGCTTGGTTTCTTTGTGTTTCTCCATGCAGCCCCGGTGGGCAGGACTAAGACACAAGGAAAAGACGCAAGTGAGGGAAACGTGGATGGAATTAAGAGACCTGTGAAGCACCCTGGGTTTTCATTACCAAACAGAAGATGCAAATCAATCCCAGCATTACCTTCTCTGCACCATCACAAGAACTCTCTAAAGACTAGAGATACATTCAGCTAAGGCAGAAGGCTTCAGTAGATATTTACAGACACAATTATATTCTAATAATTGTTTTATTTATTTTAAGGATATGAATGTCAAGTCAATGCACTGATTTCAATGGTAATTATAATATTATCTTATTTCTGTGTGCACCGCTCTATATTTAGTTAAAAGGGTTAGGGGGTATTGATGGAGCAGTGGTTAAGACACATGCCTTTCGTGTGAGACCCGGGTTCGAATCCACCGTGAGCCACCAATGTGTCCCTGAGCAAGACACTTAACCCCTAGATGCTCCAGAGGCGTGCAACCTCTGACATATCTAGCAATTGTAAGTCGCTTTGGATGAAAGCGTCAGCTAAATGAATAAATGTTAAAGGTTTTTTGTTGCTTTTTTGTCACAAATCGGCTGACTGTGCATGTGTGGTTGAGCAGGTTGGAGGACCCAAATGCAGCACACCAGAGCAGGTTCAGTTAAGTTATTTAATTAAACAAAAGCGAGCACACAGAACAGACTAAAATGACTGAATCCTTGTCATCTGACGTGCTGACATACTGCAGTAGCGTGTTGACTCATTTCCGTTTCCGGTGCTTGTGTGTTGGTAGCGTGTTGTGCTGCTCTCTCTAAATACCAGTTAAATTTGTTAGATTAAACACTTCTACTGACAGTAGTTCTGCCTAAGTACTCACAGTTCTTTCCATCTTTTAGTGACTAGTGTTAGCGACTTTAGCTTAGCAGCTAGCGATGGCTTTTCCTCCCTCTCGTTCTCCTACTTGGTGTGTCAGATGTTCAGTTACTTCTCTGCCTCTTTTAGCGGTAATAGTATGGGTAACAAGTGTAGTTTATTTGCAGACATGGAGGCGAGGCTCAGTGATTTAGAAGTCTGGCTCCGCACCTTGATAGATCAGTCGTTAGCTACAGTAGCTAGCCAGTCCCCTGTAGTCGGCCTGAGTTAGCCTGTGGTAGCCGTCCCCTGGCATCTCCTGAGCAGCCAGGAAAGGGTGGCTGGGTGACTGTCCGAAGCAGGAATAGTCGTAAGTATTCAAAGCCCACGGGTCACCACCAACCTGTTCACGTTTCTAACAGATTTTCCCCACTCAGCGACACACCTGCTGAGAAACCAACTCTGATCATTGGCAGCTCCATTTTGAGAAACATGAAGTTAGCGAAGCCAGCGGCCATAGTTAAGTACATCGCTGGGGCGACATTGAGCCTAATTTGACTTCTTCCCTTTCCCGTAGTTTTGTGTTTTCTCGTCCCTCTCCTCTCTCCTCCTATCACTTCCTGCAGGTGTTTCTGGTTCTGGAGCTGGGGAGTCTGGATCTGTGGTTACGAGTCACCTGCTGCCCCTGTGTTCCTGCTCGACACCCTCTGCTACAATTATTGTTACTAGTCCTATTGCTATTATTACTGTTATTATTATCATTAACATTGCAATTATTATCATTAACACTACTATAAATATCTGTACCATTTTCATTCAGTCTATAGCAACATCACCTTTACTGTCTGTACCTCTGTGTATATATTGTGTAGGCTGCCTCCCTCCCCTCTCTCTCTCCTTCCATCCCTCTCTCTCGTTCTCTCTCCATTCCTCTCTTGCCGGTGGCGCTATATAAATAAAATGGAATTGAAATTGAACTGAACAGTGTAGGTTAACCCAGAATGATCATAACCAAATGAACAACAAATCAGGCAGAGATCACAACACTTAGCAGACAGGCAGACAGAAACCAAGCATGAAGCTAACACCAGATAATAACAGAATAACCCAGGAACTAAGGCAGGTACAGATCAACACCAAACTACACAGGAAACAGACTGAACAGCGCTAAAGGCAGAGTAAGCTACAAAACAAATAATACAGATAGACTACAACATGACAGGGAAAACAGACAGAGGTAAATAAAACTAACTCTGAGCAGACAGATAGGACTGAAACCCAAAACACAACAGAAAGACAAACCAAGGTTCACAACCAACACAGACAAGGCCAGCATACAGATACAGAAACCACAGATAGAGCAGACAAGAATAACTACACAGAACACTCTCACTGTTGCACTCTCAAATACAGGAAAGCACCATTGGGCAAGTAAGAGTTTGCAGCAGTGAGGTAATACTTTACTCTATTTTCTTACTCTTGATGTGCTATCACTTTGCACTTTACTAAGCATTCTACTAGAATCTGAAGGCCGGCTGAGCGAGCTCAAACAACTAGGTGTGTGTCTCACCCACTGAAACCAACCTTTTGTCTTGGTAATTCGGAGGGCGATCTCAGCTGGGTGTAATCAGTCTGAATGCACAACACTTGTATGCAATTAGACACACAACTTCACTGAAGCCTATTACTGTAGCGTCAGCTCCTTGTGTGAAGACCAGCGAGTCTTCCTGTGCAAGTCCACCGAGCAAGCCCACCTACAAGAGTAGTTTTTTTCCCCTTTTCTTAAGCACACCTACTCACCTAATGTCAGGATTTACTGAACGAGTGCAAGCAGGAGTGTGAGAGCCCAAACGCAAGACACCAAGGCAGAGATTCAGTTCAGGGGATTTAATCCAACAGAAGCATAATATCAGGGTATCCAAAATGACAGGAGAAACAGCAACAGACAGAACACCTCCATACAACATAACAGAGTATACTACACTACAGAGACTCAACAGAAACAGCAAACATATATATACACAGGGTTAACTTGCAAGTCGGGAGCAACACAGGTGACCGGGATCAGGGCTAACGAGACAGCAGTGGACAACAGAGAGACAGGCAGAGACAGCAAAGGGGAACAGAGAGGCAGGCAGGCAGAGTGATAACTGGGGGAACAGACGCAACACTCAACAGGCAGACATGGGGCAAAATTAACAGCCAACACAGACAGAACACATGTTACAAAATACCAGACAAGAATCTAACTTCAGACAATAACAGAAACCCATGTAAACAGACAAACGCTGGCCAACTATAACACAGGGATCAAACCAAAATAATGCAGACAAAGAACTAGAAGCAAATACTAAGACATGAACTGAGGCACAGGACTAGGAACAAAGACATGGAACCAAAACCCAGACTCCCCAACAAGACACACAGACAGGACTCAGAGCAGACATGGGCAAAACAACAACCTACACAAAGTACGCAGACCAGGAGTAACACTAAGACATGAAAACAAAACCCAGAGTGCAAACTAGATATAAGTTACTAGGCAGAATTTGACATCTAAAGCTGCCGGCTACAACTACACTCAGGCCATGTGCTACCATACTATTCCTCTTGTCTCCACTGCACACAAGAGGTATCATGCCATTAGGCACAGTAATAAGGCACTGTCTGCAGTCAACAAAGCTGACTTAATCACTACTTATGCTAACGCATTATCTCTTGGGCTACTGGTGCTCACTGAGACCTGGATCAAACCAGAAAACACCGCTACCCCTGCTGCGCTGTCCAACAATTACTCTTTCACCCACACCCCCCGATCGTCTGGGAGGGGGGTGTGCCTTCTTCACAGGCAAAGTGGCAGCTATAACTAGCCAATTTTCTAAATCTCTCAAAATCAACCATTCTATTCCCGCCCTGGTTAGCTCCCACTGTGTGAGCACAGCACAGGAAAAACTATCATGTAGCAGTCCTTATACATGTCTCATGTCATTTCCCGAGGGAAATGGAGGGAGAGGAAATGGAAATGGCCATTTTGTGCCACAAAATAGCTCAACACCAAGGCTAACGTGTAGCAGTCCTACTACATCTGTTCCTCTGCCCTCCCAGGACAATGTCTCTTCACTCTCCTCGTTTACTCCTCTCACCTTAGAACAAAGTATCAGAACTCCTGACCCATAGCCGTCCCACTACATGCCCACTGGACCCGATTCCTACGAATCTCCCCCAAGCCATATCTCCTACTGTGGTCCCGGCAATCACTCTTGATAAATACTTCTCTGGCTTCAGGAACCTTCCCGACCACTTTCAAAAGGGCTCAGGTTACACCCTTGCTTAAAAAGCCCTCACTCGACCCAACTCAACTATCAAACGGGCAGTCTTCAAACAGGTCTCAGAATTCCTCCCACAGAATGACCTCCTAGATCCATATCAGTCTGGTTTCAAGTGTGGCCACTCTACTGAAATGGCTCTTGTCTGTAACAGAAGCCGGAAGGTCAGCTAAAGCTGCAGCCCTTGGGGTACCCCAAGGCTCAGTGCTAGGGACCCTTCTCTTCTCAATTTACACCACCTCACTGGGGCCGCACGGCTTCTTTTACCACCGCTACGTGATACGCAACTCTACCTATCCTTCCCGCCAGACGACCCCACCCTCTCGGCGCGGATCACGGACTGTCTCTCGGACATATCTGCATGGATGAAGGCTTGCCACCTTCAACTAAACCTCACAAGACTGAACTCTTGGTCATTCCAGCCAAGCAATCTATCCACCATAACATCAAACTACAAATTGACTCCTCAACCATCACTCCAACCACGGTGGTGAGAAACTTGGCTGTCATGATTGATGACCAGCTGTCCTTTTCAGACCATGTTGCTACTGTCTCTCGGTCGTGCCGCTTTGCTCTATACAACATCAGAAAAATCAGGCTCCACCTCACTCAATATGCCAACCAACTTCTGGTACAGGCCATGGTTACATCTTGCCTCGACTATTGCAATGCCCTCCTAGCGGGTCTTCCAGCTTGTGTGGTGAAACCCCTACAAATGGTTCAGAATGCAGCAGCGCGTCTGGTTTTTGATCAGCCCAAAAGGACACATGTAACTGCATTGCTGTGTGACCTCCACTGGCTACCAATGGCCTCCAGAATCAGATTCAAGTCTCTAACGCTTGCATACAAAGTGACCACTGGGTCTGCACCCATCTACTAAACTCCATAATACAAGTTAACGTTCCTTCTCGGCCACTACGCTCAACCAACAAATGCCGCCTGGCTCTGCCATCCCTTCACACAAAGCAATCCCAGTCCCGGCTTTTCGCCTTACGATGATGGAAAGAGCTAACACATGAGGGGATGTCCCTCTCTAACTTCAAGAAGCTCCTGAAAACACTTCCTCTTATAACACCTCTAACATCTAACATGCACTTCCTGTGCTCTTCTTCTTCTATCCCCTACAATTATCTTGTATTGATTAACTTCTTTCCCTAGGTATTTACCCTATTGATGCGAGATGTGCCATTAGCGCTTATTAGTATTTATTGCTGCTTTTATTAATATGTATTGTCAGTTGTAGATCTCGGATGTTGTTCCTCAAATGTAAGTCTCTTTGGATAAAAGCGCCAAATGAGTAAATGTAAATGTAACAGGGAGAAAACAGAGCAAACATAATCAAATAATTAACAAGGCAGGCAGAGATCAGTTTTTTATAAAAAATAGTGTCCCCACACTTTCAAAAGATGCCATGGTTTTTGCTAGGAAAATAAGAAATATCTAAACTCATGTGTAGTGATTGGTAGGTTTATTTAAGCAGGGTGGATTGATGATTTTCGGTGCATTTTAGAAATGCTGTGTTGTGATTTCTGGATTAACCTGGAATTCTGGATTTTCTGATCTGAAAATGACACAGTGAACCAGTTGAAGTGAAAAAGTAGAAAAGCAATATATCCACCTGCTTTGTCTGCAGTTGCTGTTACAACCACACTGCTTAAAGCCAGAGGTGGGTAGAGTAGCCCAAAACTGTACTTAAGTAAAAGTACTGTTACTTTGCAAAAACAAGTACTCAAGTAGAAGTAATAATAACTATTTGCGTAAGAGTACAAAATTCAATTCAATTTTATTTATATAGCGCCAAATCACAACAACAGTTATCTCACAGCGCTTTTCATAAAAGAGCAGGTCTAGACCATACTCTGTGATGCTATTTACAGAAGCCCAACAGTTCCCACCAAGAGCAAGCACTAGGCGACAGAGGCAAGGAAAAACTTCCTTTTAAGAGGCAGAAACCTCGAGCAGAACCATGGCTCAGGGTGGGCGGCTATCTGCCTCGACCGGTTTGGGTGAAGGAGAGAGAGGGAGAGAGAGAGAGAGAGAGAGAGAGAGAGAGAGAGGGCAGGAGAGGAACAGAGAGAAAAAGAGAGGGATGGAAGGAGAGGGAGAGGGGAGGGAGGCAGCCTACACAATATACACACAGAGGTACAGACAGTAAAGGTGATGTTGCTATAGACTAAATGAAAAATGGTACAGATATTTATAGTAGTGTTAATGGTAACCATCGTAATGTTAATGATTATAATAACAATAATAACAATAAGACTAGTAACAATAGTCGTTGCAGCAGAGGGTGTCGAGCAGGAACACGGGGGCAGCAGGTGACCCGCAGCCACAGATCCAGACTCCACAGCTCCAGAGCCAGAAAACCTGCAGGAAGTTATAGGAGGAGAGAGGAGAGGGACGAGAAAGCACAAGACTACCAGAAAGGGGAGAAGTTGTGTTAGTAACATGCAATAATGGGAT
>NC_060160.1:28767212-28768057 GCF_021292245.1 Micropterus dolomieu | reverse complement strand
CCAACAAATGCCGCCTGGCTCTGCCATCCCTTCACACAAAGCAATCCCAGTCCCGGCTTTTCGCCTTACGATGATGGAAAGAGCTAACACATGAGGGGATGTCCCTCTCTAACTTCAAGAAGCTCCTGAAAACACTTCCTCTTATAACACCTCTAACATCTAACATGCACTTCCTGTGCTCTTCTTCTTCTATCCCCTACAATTATCTTGTATTGATTAACTTCTTTCCCTAGGTATTTACCCTATTGATGCGAGATGTGCCATTAGCGCTTATTAGTATTTATTGCTGCTTTTATTAATATGTATTGTCAGTTGTAGATCTCGGATGTTGTTCCTCAAATGTAAGTCTCTTTGGATAAAAGCGCCAAATGAGTAAATGTAAATGTAACAGGGAGAAAACAGAGCAAACATAATCAAATAATTAACAAGGCAGGCAGAGATCAGTTTTTTATAAAAAATAGTGTCCCCACACTTTCAAAAGATGCCATGGTTTTTGCTAGGAAAATAAGAAATATCTAAACTCATGTGTAGTGATTGGTAGGTTTATTTAAGCAGCCAGAGGTGGGTAGAGTAGCCCAAAACTGTACTTAAGTAAAAGTACTGTTACTTTGCAAAAACATGTACTCAAGTAGAAGTAATAATAACTATTTGCGTAAGAGTACAAAATTCAATTCAATTTTATTTATATAGCGCCAAATCACAACAACAGTTATCTCACAGCGCTTTTCATAAAAGAGCAGGTCTAGACCATACTCTGTGATGCTATTTACAGAAGCCCAACAGTTCCCACCAAGAGCAAGCACTAGGCGACAGAGGCAAGGAAAAACTTCCTTTTAAGAGGCAGA
>NC_060160.1:28764295-28767112 GCF_021292245.1 Micropterus dolomieu | reverse complement strand
AGTTAAGAGATAAGTTGGTGCCAGTTGAGGGCAGGTCTTGGTGAATTTTGTCTCTAATAGCTAGAATTTTATCATTAAAGAAGCTCATGAAGTCGTAAACTACTGAGAGCTATGGGAATACTTGGCTCAATAGAGCTGTGACTCTCTGTCAGCCTGGCTACAGTGCTGAAAAGAAACCTGGGGTTGTTCCTATTTTCCTCTATTAATGACGAGTAGTACGCTGCTCTGGCATTACGGAGGGCCTTCCTATAAGTTTTAAGACTATCTTGCCAAATTAAACAAGAATTTTCCACTTTGGTGGAACGCCAATTCCTCTCAAGTTTCCGCAATATTTGCTTTAATTTGCAAGTATCAGTATACCATGGAGCTAACCGTCTTTGTTTTATTATTTTCTTTTTTAGAGGGGCTACAGAGTCGAGTGTCATTCGCAGCGAGCCTGCAGCACTATCAACAAGATGATCGATTTGGGAGGGACTTAAATTAGCATAGGAGTACTCTGGTTACTTTGTGACTAGATAATGTATTTAGAGCTGATGGAATGGCATCCTTAAATTTAGCTATAGCACTATCAGACAGACATCTTGTATAGAAATGTTTGCCCAATGGCGTGTAGTTCAGCAATACAAACTCAAAAGATATCAAACAGGTCAGACAAAGAGGGAATTCTGTGGGAACACCACTAAATGTTCAATTTCAATACCATACACCAAAACAAGGTCGAGGGTGTGGTTAAAACAGTGAGTCGGTTCATGAACACTCTGAGAGAAGCCAATGGAATCTAACAGAGAGATAAACGCAGTACTGAAGCTGTCATTCTCAACGTCCACATGAATATTAAAATCCCCTACAATAATAACTTTGTCCGTTTTAAGGACTAAAGTTGACAAAAACTCTGCAAATTCAGATAAAAAAAAAGAAGAGTACGGGCCAGGTGCTCGGTACACTATAACGAAGAGAACTGGTTGCAGTGATTTCCAACTTGGGTGTGAAAGACTAAGAACAAGGCTTTCAAATGAGTTATAATTTAGTTTAGGTTTAGAGCTGATTAGTAGGCTAGAGTCGAAGATAGCTGCAACTCCACCTCCTCGGCCTGTGCCTCGAGGAATGTGAGTATTAATATGACTGGGAGGGGTGGATTCATTTAGGCTAACATATTCTCCATCACCCAGCCAGGTTTCAGTAAGACAAAATAAATCAATATCATAATGTGATATTAGTTCATTTACTAGTACACCTTTAGAAGAGAGAGATCTGATGTTTAAGAGTCCACATTTAACTCTCCTATTCATTTGCACTATTGCTCTTGTGGTTTTTATTTTTATGAGGTTATGCTCCTCTTCTGTTTACCTTTGATTTAAATAATTTCAATGGTCGGGGGACAGACACCGTCACTATAGGGTTTTCACTAAGTAACTCCTGAAATGGAGGAGCAGAGAAGTGTGTTAGACTGCGACTCTGCGTAGGGTTTTGGGTGGGTAACTGCTGAATTAGAAGGGCAGAGAAGTGTGTTAGACTGCGACTCTGCCTTCTAAGTAAGTACAAGTACTTACTAAAATAAGAACTATGCAATTCCACTCAATTCTGGAACATTGTTATTACCATGTATGTGAATAATAAATTGGAAAATCTAGAGAAGATTTTGAATAAACTACACCTCAAAAACTAAACTCGCTAAAGAAATCTACTCGGGAGGAATTACCATTATATCTGGGAAAAGTAATTTGGTTAGTTTTGATACTCTTGACAATGATTTTACATTCATGGTTTAGGTGGTGAAGCACAAAATGGCTTGGTGCTTGTTTGCTGCCAATCAGTATTTGCAACAAATCCCTCCCTAGCTTTGTGTTTTTACAGGAAACTTTATGCCTAAAATAATCCCTGTGAGTAATCCCCATTTTTTATAAATGTACCTGTAATTTGATTACGTCTTTATTTTCTGTACTGTAACGGAATACAGTTACTTTATATTTGTATCCTGATTACGTAACACCGTTAAATGTAATCCGTTACTCCCCAACCTATGTATGTAGGTTGTATGTGTTACGTAGGTAGGTAATATGTATCGCAGGGAGGGGAACCTCGAGTCCGAGTCAAGTCTGAAGTCTTTTGAGGTCAAGTCTCAAGTAATGTCTGAAGACAGTGTCTAAACTCAAACCTTGAGTCCCCATCTCTGCTTTTACAAACAACTTATTCTCCAGGAGACACTGAAGGACCTTCAGAGTGTCTTGGAGAAGACTGAATATCATCCAGTTAAAAACAAATCTATTTAGTATGTCATGGCATGAGGACATCATTAATTAACTGTAAAATTGCAAGAGTGTTATCCAACGAAGGTTAAAATCAAGGGCAACTGGACTTGGTTGAAGATAATGGAAGACGTTTCGTCCCTCATCCAAAGGACTTCTTCAGTTCTGACTGACTGGCAGGGAAACTCAGCTATTTAACCTCAGTGGGGTCGTTGGCCCGGGTCATCGATACCGCTGGTTCGTTAGTGTTCCTGGTTGCTGTGACGACAGTCGTTACAGTCGTTGAGACTACCTGAGGCCAAGACTGAACGACCATCGTTGGTATCTTCACCTGAGGCCAATAGGTTACGTTTGTTGAGTTTCCTGGGAAGTGATGAAAGGACAGCATTGTAAGTAGGGGATAAGTGGTGGCGTAGACCCCCTCCTCTGTTCAATGACGGCTTCTCGACCCTGGTGTAGATGGCTTCCTTGACACCTCTTTCAAACCATCCATCTTCTCTGTCTAAAATGTGCACCTGGTGGTCCTCAAACGAGTGTCCTCTGTCCTTCAGATGTAAGTAGACTGCAGAGT
>NC_060160.1:28747288-28764195 GCF_021292245.1 Micropterus dolomieu | reverse complement strand
TCTAAAATGTGCACCTGGTGGTCCTCAAACGAGTGTCCTCTGTCCTTCAGATGTAAGTAGACTGCAGAGTCTTGACCTGAGGAGTTGGCCCTTCTGTGTTGAGCCATGCGTTTGTGTAGTGGTTGTTTAGTCTCCCCAATATACAGGTCTGTGCATTCCTCACTGCATTGGACCGCATACACTAGATTGCTTTTCTTGTGTTTGGGTGTGCGGTCTTTGGGGTGGACCAGCATCTGTCTTAGTGTGCAAGAGTGTTAGTCAGACCAAAAGGCAATACTAGGCACTACAAGTGTCCCAGGCATGAGGCAAACTTCCAGTCTCCCGCCTGAAGCCAATACGGATGAAACTGCAACTCATGTGTGGCCACTTGAGGCTGGCTGCAGAAGGGAGTCAATCTCCATTGACCCCCATGTTAAAAAGCCCAACTTTACAGCAGAATAAAACATATTTACAGCTTGGTTTAAAAAATGGTTTTAGTGTATATTGCTAATTTTGCCCTTTGTGACAACTGTGAGGGGGGTGAATTTTTTTTACAACTCACCTGTTTAAATTATATTAAGCCTTAAAATTCTGCATTATTAGGAGTGTGGCCACTTTGAGTGACAAATCACTGGCAGCACTGTCACTCCTAGCCAGACTGTCTGCTAGCCATCACCAGCCAACCGAACTCTTCATCTCGGCCGTGTTTGCCTTTTTTCTATATTATTTCATACAATTAAAATTAAAATATGTCTTGCTGTGCGGTTAACTGTACTAACAGACCATCCAAGAAGTCTGTGCACCAGTTTTTTCAGTGAGTGAAATTCTAAAATGAGTTTTTTTAAATGTTAGCAGCAATAATTAACAGGTATGCTGTCTGCCATCCTATATGGCTTAGCTGCTAACTAGCTAGCTAATGAATTAGCCTTGGGTTACAGCGATGCTAGCTTAAGGAGAGCCTATGGTTAAGCCACAGTTAAACCAGCATGCATCGAAGTCAGAACGTGTAAGTTAATAGAGACATGCTAGAATTTACATTGATAATACTTATGAACAAAAGGGATCTGGTGAGGCTGGTCTGAAAAGGGGGGGGGGGGGGGGGGGGGGGGGGGGGGGGGGGGGGGGGGCATTCGCACTCTTCACACCGTTCGCGACATTCACATGCCGATCAGGGCTGCCTTCAGAAGCCTTCACATAAGAAGATTTTACCATAGGCTGTATAAATATTTTACATACAGTCTATGGCTGTCCTTGACTTAGGTAAGGGTAAAGCTAGATTATTTAGGGTGGGTGATTACATGTGTGACAGCTGCTTCTATGACTGATGAAAGTGGTTATTAAATACTATTGTCATTATTTTGGTCGTTAGTGTAACGTGAAGTTATTGTGCCTGTTATAGTGCTGCAGTGGAGTTCGGTTGTTTAAGGACTGTTAATGCCGTGTGAGGGCGCCCTTAAAACACTGTCTGTGTTGCGGTGTAG
This sequence comes from Micropterus dolomieu, assembly GCF_021292245.1. Classification (NCBI taxonomy): domain Eukaryota; kingdom Metazoa; phylum Chordata; class Actinopteri; order Centrarchiformes; family Centrarchidae; genus Micropterus; species Micropterus dolomieu. Next base: position 28,762,735 of record NC_060160.1, on the reverse strand, counting down.
TCTGATGAGTATTTTGTATTTGCCTTTTTGCCAGTGCATTTTCCTGTGTGCAGTGTGGCTATGACCTGAAGGGATGATTTCCCAAAGGGAATAACGTTAGGTGTAGTATTACGAGTAATGTTAAACTGTGACGTGATAAATGTTGGCTTGATGCCCATCATACAGTCACAGTATTCCCACTCTGTCAGGAAAACACATGGAAAATTAGGAGAAAAGTAAAATGTCCAGGTAAATAATTTTAACATTAACTTTATGTAGTGGTTGTTCAGTTTTTATATAACGTTACAGTCTATGAGTTACGTTAGTAGCACAGGCTGGATGACATTCATTCAAGTGACCAAAACTCGGAATAACTTAAGTTTCCAAAGGTAACGTAAATATTTGTCAATGCTGACTGCTAACTGTGGTAGTTTTTATTAGGTTTATAGATTAACGTTTTCTTCTCAACATGTTTTAAACTGTTGAATAGTGTAAATTTGGATAACATGTATCAGTTGCTGAAGTTAATGTGCTTGCTAGCTTGAGGTTAAGGTGGCAGCTCTGGCTAGAAGCAATCAGAGCCAGTAAATAAGATATAATAATATTTAACGGCTCTGTGAGCAATTGTTTCAAATGTGTCGATAACGTTGGATAAGAATGAAAAAGAAGCCGGGATCAAAACAATGAGTTGAGGCACAGCTGTCTGTGCATAAGACACTGGTTAAATACTGGCGAGCAGCTCTTTTTTTATTTGCTAGCTTTCTCTCTTTAAACGCAATACTACGTGACGATAAAATGGACCTATGGACGTAACATGATATGAAGGTTTGAAGCCGTAAGTGCGCTCACATCGGGTTGTGGTTGTGATTAGCTTCGTTAGTAAATGGGCTAACATAATGTTAACACCACGGCTTGATTTAATTTACTATCGTGATGTGTTCTGTAAAACATCAATTTACTTTTGATATTTGCACACCTATGAAGTAATAGTGTCAGTTTCTTTTCCATATTAAACTCGCAAATCAATACACCAAGTTTGTTGTGAAGTTTAAATAAAGTGTTGCGTTGTGAGAGCTTTTGAAATGAGATTATTGTCACAGTCAGCATGGTTCCAGAAATAACGTTAACCTAGATGTTGCAATATGTTATTGGTTGACACAAACTCAAATCTTATTATTTTTGATTACTACAAAAATCACTGTAAGTTTATTACACCCCTGTAAATAACAGATTGTGATCGGCTGTAGAATGTAACAATGACATATAACATTACGCCTGCAATTCAAAAATAGCTTTGTTAGCCATTTTATTTAATGTTTATTTTTTGTTGTTGATAAACCTCTCGCCTATGAGCCAGTGTCACTGTGAATTTGGCTTTGCCAGAGTTCTTTTACTCAAGGTGCAACAGGGCGCAGGTGTTGGTGTCCAAGGGGATGGGAGCAAACCGTTTTTTGACCATGTGAAATGTATGAAGGTGGAGTTATTGTATTTTGTTTGGTGGTTAAGTCTATGAATGGTAAATAGGCATACAGTAGAATGTGAAACCACACAAACCTGTAACAAATAAACCAAGTATTGGAATCATTGGACATTTAGTCATAAGTAGTCTGTAAAGTTGTTAAACTGAGACTTCTATTACTTTACATATTGTTAGATCCTGAGTTACCCCTGTTCAGGAGGTACTGGACCAGCTCTCCGTCTTAAAGGGTCCGATCCTCTAGGCCCATGGGTATTACCCTATTAGGTATAACTGAGGACTGTTTAAGCTGGTGTCGAAGAGATTCGCCTAGCTCCTAACTGTCTTCTTCCGAACGCCTACCCTGCTTACTCTGAAATGGCACCTGACTGAATAGCCCTAGAGCCAAATACCACCCCAGCCACGCCCGTTAACGACAGCTCTCTTCTCATTGATCAGTGCACTTGGTATAGTTGCTAGGATTGTGTTTAGTGGCTAGGAAAATAGGCCCCAAGGATAAGTTAATTTCGTTGGCTAGAGCAACCTATAAGAACCTTAAAGATGTTAAACACACTTTACCTAATGAATTACTGCCTTAGTGAAGAAATAAATTCAGTGTCTACTACTTGTACTTCAAATGCAGTGATTATATATTTTATTGCAAAATTAAGCAAGGGCAAGCATATAACTTAAAACTGATTAAAACCAAAGTAAACTGATAACATCTCTAAAATTCAAAACCTGATTGTGATAGCTGAGCTAGAATATTTTTTGATGTCTTCTTTTTGGAGAGAAAGGAAGGGGAAGGATTTGTCCTGCAGTGAAATCCTTCCTCCGCTGCTGGGCTGATGACCCTGGTGGAAACTTGAGGCTTTGTCCAAAGCCCACAAGTTGTCTTCAGTCTTCGTCGCAGCTTGAGTGAGAGAAAATCTTTAGTCAATCTTCTCCAATGATTCTTCAGTTGGTTTGGATGTTGTGGTTACCCTCTGTGGCTCGATCTCTTGAAGTCCCCTGAAGAAATCTCTGAAGTGTTCTCTAGTTGTTTGCTGCTCAAATCCCCATCTCTTGTCTTGGGCTCTTGGTCGGGTGCGGTGTTGATCTTGCTCCGAGTCCGATGCCTCTGAGGTCTGCCGAGGAATAACCCCGATCTCTCTCTGACTCCTCTTTATATATCCTACTCTGTAGCTGAGCTTCTTTGTCAAATCAGCCACCACCCTCTTTCTGTCTATGTGACTACGGTCACATAGCTTGTTCATCCTTAAATTCAGTTGGGCCAGAGATGTCCTTGTTTGGCCATTTCATTTCCCCTTGCTGACCCTTCTGTCCCAATGATTCATAGTCATGATGTCTTCACCCAAACTTAGTGACCTTTTGCACAGTTATTTAACCTTTACCCTAATTCTCCTTACTTTAACCATATTATGTATTTTACAATCGGAAGATCAATTCAATTTATTACTCTTCAACATCAATGAGATATCCTGATTTTCAATCATCATATCATGTTTAATACCAAATATATTTCTTTTAATCATTATTCAATATATTGCTTATATCATTGTTAAGCTCTGTGTTTTGCAGATGGAAGGATGTTGCACTTCCCTTTTCTCATTGACTGTTGTTACTAAAGGGAGAAAGGCTCCAGTTTTCTTCTTTGGGAGCTGATAGCAAGAGCGTTGGGATCTCAACTTATTTGACAATATCTACCGTAAAACTTTGAACAATAGCCCGGGCTTTTATTTGCTGAAATCACTGAATTAACCCTGCTTATATTTGGGACAGGCGTCCATATGGGACAGGCCTTTAATTCCTTTTGCACGAAACTGAAACTACTATGAAACAGTTTATTTATTTCAAACAGAATAATACTTGATCAAATAATATCAAATACACGTAATTAATTTGATCTAGCTCCGACAGACAGCTTGTGCGCTTTTGTTTTGAAGGCAGCAACTAACGAAAACAAGAACAGGATGCAGGATGAGAGAAGTGCGGCAGAAGTTAGCAGACAGCAATGGACTTCACATGACAGGATTCATAACTTGGATTAATTTTTATGAAAAGCTGTTTTGATTCTTTTGATCGGTGGACCCTTACATACTAAAGGAAGATAAATAACCAAGGGACACATTCGGACTTAACAAGTTCTTCAAAGTTAACAGCATTCACTTTTTTTCCTTTCCTCTCCTACCATGCAGGTTACACCAGTAAATCTATAAGAATTAGACTTTGGGGCTTGTTGTTTCCGTTAAATGAACTGAACAATAATGCGTACAACAATGTGTAGCATGTCCATACTGACACATTGATCATACCTTTAAAATTTAATATTTGTATTAACGATCTAAGCAGCTTAGAAGCAGCTATGGCGGGCGACTCCGCGGGGTTTAAGACGTTTAATACATCTGAAGAACTTCTATAAAAGCCAGACCAGGCGTTTAATGGAGACCTGCGTTTATTTGACACAATGTGTTCCAACACCAGGCCAGTAAAGGAGGTAGGCAGCTATTTGGGACTCTGCTATTAATAGAAGTTTTACAGTATTTGTCGGTGTAAAGTTTTCCTTTAGGTGATCCCAACCGTCTGGACAGGCTGGACCAGTGGATAAGAAGAAAGTGGACTCCTAGCAAAGCTTCTCGTCTGTGCAGTGACCACTTTGAGATCCATCACTTCAGTGTTGACTGCAGGGTACAGAGACCCCTTTTAATACCTTACAAAGAGTCAAGCAACATATTATTGTCAACAGGTATTGTCACTGTTAAGGATGCGAAATGCCCAAGGAATATTTTACCAATCGAACAACATGAACCTCTTTTGCCAACTTTCACATTTCAGTACATTTAGAGGGTGCTTCTCTCCTAAAATGTAAAGGAAAATAATGTGTCTCCAAGTGAGAAGAACACAGCATGATTCTATGGTGACAGACATTGAGAGCAGTCACATATTATTTATATAATTTATTAAATTTATATAATAATAATTTTAATGTGGATGAATTGCATACTGTGTATATACTAGTGAAAGACTGATTAATCAAACAGACACACAAAACTCTACTCAGCAATAACAGGGTATATACAGGAATCCTGCAGTAAAATTCAATACCTTTTTAAGACCTTTTCAAGACTTTTTCAACATATTTTAAGACTGCCGCGCCACTTCGAGCTGTAACCGATTAAATCAGCCACACACCTTTAAAAGGGACATTTTTGAGGTTTTAAAAGGAATTCAAGTATATTTATAACCTTTATTTATTGCCTATATGTCATCAGGTTGAAACGCCACCTACAAATTGAGGCATTCACCAACTTTCTCAGTTGCCTATAACAGCCTGTATGGGCCAACAGTTTTCTATGGAAAGGACTGGTCAGATTTCCTGCAAAAAGCAACTGTCTTACATAAGCTATGACATTTATGTACACAACATTACAGCAAATCATGTGAAACAGTGTAATTTTGTGTTTTAGTTGATTTAAACTAGATAATGTGAGCTTGCCAGCAATGATATGTGTGATAACTTTCACCGTCCACTTGATCAATACAACAAAATTCAAACAGGCCAGGAGGGAACAAAGATGAAGGGAATAAACTGAGTGATGAATAACGTAAGTAGTGTAGGCGGTGGCCTACTTATCGCCACTCCAACTATGTTTTGGACGATTAACATTGCGGGTTCGGCGGGGTGGGAGATCACGGTCGGTTGTATTCATAAATCATTTTCCGGTTCACACAGATCTATTTTTTTGGAGCGTTTAAGAGTGAAATAGACGATCGGTAGATCCCTGCGCCTAACGTTACAGAAAGGAATCACAGTCGCTACTCACTGACTGTCTAGTATTGTTGGCTATGCATTATAAATAAATACGTTCACCTACACTTTTAGCAAACAAACTTTTGGACAAACAAGATTTTCACATTGAAAAAAATATCTTCAAATTTTAATACCTTGTTAAATGGCGTTTAAGACTTTTTAATGGCCTTAATTTTCGCAAAATTGATTTATTACCTTTTAAGACTTTTTAAGACCCCGCGGACACCCTGAATAATGTCATGTTTTTTATGTTTCTTGTAATTATTATTAGGGAAGGACATGCCTTAAGGATACCGCTGTGCCTACCATTTTCTTTTTCACCAAGGGCGAAGAAGAACAGCCAAAAGGAGAAGGCTTGCTAAGTATTAATGAGGTGGTAAGTGGCATCCCACTGTCTACGTAGAATGTTACTTGTATATTTGTATGTAGAGTGTGTACAGTGTGAATATATTTATACGTCTACGTAGAATGATTACTAATTCTACCTGTATTATAATTTCTTCTTCTTTTAGATTCCTCTGTGCTGCTGTGCCAACTTGAATTTCTTCTATGGGGGATCAATAAAGGAACATTTTATGTTAAACTAAAGAAACACATACATACAAAGAACCCCACCAATTACCAGGATAATTTTCAGTTGGAGTCTGTATGAACGGGGCCCAACTCTTCATAAAAATGAGCTAAAAATCATAAAATGTCACAAAATCTCATGAACCCACATACGAGTCCGTCCTCTCTCTCTACCTGCTTCAGCCTTCTCTTCATACAGAGCAAGAGCCAGAGCAAGTACTCTACTCTGTGTTGACATTGTTACATCCAGTAAAGTTAGGTAGAACTACTTGCAACATCCCTTCCACGGATTTTATGTTTCATAGCAACCAAAGCAGTCAGAAAAAACGCTGCGCCTCAAAAATGCCCGCTAGCGCTCCCTGTTGGGCGTTTTCAGCTGGCAAAAAATGCTTTCGTGGACACAGGCCCTTAGTCTACAATACCTTATCTTATGTTATCCGTACACATCTACGTGAACACTACTGATTACACACCCCATATCTGAATTTACAGTTCATTTTATTGTCTTTATTGCAATAAATAATTTGCATTTATTGCCATTTGATGTCTTTTCTCGTTTTTGTCCTGGCCTATGGGAAATGGGAAAGTCACAATGTCTAGGACAATGTGATTTGACTGTACAACTGCTACAAGATATTTTCATGAATACAAGATATTATTTTTTTTTATATATAATCCAACTCTGTTAAACTGTTGCTTGTGTAGTGGTTATCATTTTGTCTTACAAAATGGATTAGTGTAAATATACTTTAAAAGCACATTCTTAAAAGCTGTCATTCATCAGTTTTCTGTGAATATAGTGGTGATCTAAACTTTAAAAAATTATTTTATTGTTATATATATAATATAAAGGTTTAATTTGTTTTGTTTTTAGGTTGTTCTTTGATCTTTCGCTTTCAATTGACAGATTGACATCTACATAGACTGTGTAAAAAAAGGTTATCTAACATTTTCAGTCAGTAGTAAAGACAAAAGCAGTGCAAATATAAATTAAATTTATTATAACATGTTTATAAAATGAACAGTAAAAATTGGTGACAGCTATGCCCAGAATTAAATCAGAGAGCTGCAGAGTCCGTGAGATGGGGTGGGGTGAGGAAGAACAGAAGTGGTAACAGTGTTATGGCTACAGTGTTACCATAGTTTGTTAAACAAAGCTAACAATAAATAAAAAATAAACTCAACATTAGCCATGATGGTCAGGGCTATATTTAGGCTAAATAAAATGGGTCCCTAAAAACCAAATTCAAAAGCAGTGACACTGCCAACTGGTGCCAACTGAAGCAGTTCACTGCATTTGGAGGTGGACTTTAAGGCAATTAGCAGTTGTACTTAAAAACACATAATTTCCCCTATGTGTGAAATGAACTAGCCCAGGACTGTCATGTCTGATATGAGGGTGCTCAATTATGGCACCGTTTAAGCTACAAACATATGTAGCCATAACACTGTTGACAAACTTCCTGGCCTTGTCAACCTTCACCAGATTGGCACCAGCCCTCCATGACTTTCATGCCAGGGTGCAGGAGTTGGAGCTGGTGCAGGTACTCCTTCATCGCACTGACCAACTGTACACTGCGGACAGCCCCCATGTCATTGCAGCCACAGTGGATGAGGAGGACATCTGGTGCTTCTCTTCCTTGCAGGGAGTGGGTGAAGAAGGGGAGAAGTCCTTTCTACTGCAGTCCGCCCCAGCCAAACCAAGACACATGGACGCCCGGGAGTCTGAGGTTGGTTCCGATGGTCTCTGCAGCTCTCTGGGCTCCACGCCGAACATAGCTGTCACCAATGATCCACACCGTGTTTGTGGAAGGAAAATAAGTTTTATAAATGCTGTAGGTAAGGGGAAAATATAAAGTTTACAATAAAACATGGCTCAATTATTTATGTTGACAATCCTATTAAGTCACATATGTTAAAATGGAATACATTTTCCATAAAATGGAACAAGGGTAGATAGTCAATATTATTTTTGTTCTGTTCTATGTATTTTCAGCTGTGAAATGTCAAGTAGCCAAGACTAATATTTACAGTTTACATTAGTACTGTGTGTAGCAGACGTGGTGTCATTGCAGGTGACCATGGCTTCAACAATGATCGATCACTGAAAGAAATAAACATCTTGTAACCAAAACAAACGTGCCTGTCTCAACAGTCAAGACAATAATCTAAAATCAAAATAAAGGTGTGGGGACTTACAATCTTTAACGTAAGTAAGTTAATATGCTAACATTTTACAAGCTAAATAACTGTTACCTAACTAACCATTATGTAATTAATATAATCTACACTAGCTTATTAACGTTAAGTACAGATATCCAAATAAACAACTCGTAACTATAGTTGTGTTAAAAGGTTAATTAATTTGCTTCAAATTGTTTGTGAAATGTAACGTTAATAATGTTAAATGCTGATTAATTATTATGAATTCTCATTAAATGATGACATTGTTGTCGTAATATTACAGTTTTTTTCTTCGTTTTTTTCTTTCTTGTGCAGATATTTTTGAACATGAGCATGAAAAATTGATGAAACACTGGAGATCTAAAGTCCAGCAGTTTATAACTGAATTTAAATGAATTAATAATTGAGGTGAAAAGGTGCCATATGCACATTTAAAGAGATTATTTCACCAAACAAAGACACAAAAGAGGAGGGAAGACCAAGTCACACCTACGTGGGTTTCTGAGCAGGGATGTTAAATAATGGAACAAGTCGACGCTTTGTAACACAACATAGTGCTAACATCTTTTAGGCGGCATCGGCTCTAGAAAAATGAACTCACTCGGTTCAATATACATTTTCATTAGCGCAAGTAGGACAATGAAATTAGGTAATACCCCCTAAACTGGCATTTTTCATTATACAATGTGAACAACTGCAGGTGAATTATACTTTGTGCACGTACCCCCTTCTGAGGAGGTTGCAACATCAACATGTGATACAGCATACAGTACACAAACCTGTGTGCATGCATTCATGTTGACCAACTGTGTGATTAGTTCATGCATTTACATTACATTACATACATTTTCGGTAATATCAATACGATGTCTTATTTCTGATGTCACATTCCAGTTTTATTTCTTTAGAGCTGTCCTTATTTCTTTAGAAGTGTTCTAGGGTAGACTACACTATTGTTTAAGTATTTAATATGTGTGGAGATTGAGGTGGAGTCAATCAGTTTAATGCAGAGTTTGAAGAGTTTGCTCCCTGGGACCAGCTCGGATACACATGTATTTTCACTTGTTTGAAATTATTACTAAACTTGAGTTGATTTAAATTTACTGGAGTCATTGTCTCATTGAAAAATACCACTACAACTGAAGAACTACAATTCATATAAGTCTAAATCTACATTCAAACTGCAGGCCAAAGTGACCCAAATCTGATTTTATTTTGCCCGTATGTGACTCAGATCTGATTTTTTATGACAGTAAAATGTAAATGTTCTGCATAGCGCCTTTCTAGTCTTTGTGACCACTCAAAGCGCTTTTACAATACATCACATTCACACACTGAGCCTAAGTGCTTAAACAGAAACTAACATTCACACACCGGTGGAACAGCTACCAGGGGTAATTCAGGGTTCAATATCTTGGCCCAGGATAATTCGACACGCAGCCTGGAGGAGCCGGGGATTGAACCGACTAGCTTCCGATTAACGAGCAACCCGCTCTACTTCCTAGCCACAGCTGCCCCGACGTGTCATGTTTTATGGGGTCCAAATCTGACCTTTTTAAATGCCACCTGAGTCTGGACACTCGGATCGGAACTGAGGCAACTTTGACGTCACTCTAGAGCAGTTGTTCCCCCATCAGACGAGCCGCGATGAACGAAAAAGCTCCACATAGGCCATAATTAAACATGTGACTCTCTTTCTCCCCTAAATTGCTAAGATCTGCTTACAAATTGCCTTTTTTATACACCTGAAATCCACCAGGTCACGAACTCTCTTCTGAGTTACGTGCATGCTACTTATTAGAGCGGACACAGTAGAGCAAGAGAGAGAGAGTTGTAGGGCAGATGCGTTGTATAGCACCAGAAACAGTATTAAATGTCATGGAAAGGACAGAAAGTTGTGAAATATTGTCATAATTCCGGAGAGACGTGACCCAGAGAGTAAACTGGGAGAAGGCAATGAAATACGGGAGTAAGCAAGAATGAACTAACCGCTGTGGCTCGATTACTTCTGTACGACAGCGTGCTACGTATGATGTGGTTTTATTCTTCTGCGCACGTGGGTGACTTTTAGGCCATGGACAGACACCGGAGTCTGATATGAGCCACATACTGTGAACTGTCAAACAATAAAATTTAGATCTGGGGAAAAAATCGGAATTGAGTGTTAAGGCCTCCAGCCGAGTCGCCCACCCTCAACCAACCACAGTAACAGACAGAAATTACACCAAGCAACCCCAGCAGCTGCCTGCAGTAGGGGTTTGGCACTGAGATGCCAGCGCCCCCCGCCACACCCTACCACTAACCTCAGCGTCTTTCAAGCTAACAAGTGTTTCGAACTAAGCGTTCGAGCTAAGTCATTTCGAGCTAAAACCATTTCGAGCTTAAAATTGTCTCGAGCGAGCAGTCTCTTCAACTAAGTTGTTCAAGCAAACAGACCTTCGACAGTCGTTTTAAGCTAAAATCATTGTGAGTCAATAGTTGTTCAAACTAAAAGGGGTGCTTTCGGCACCGGGATGCCGGAGCCCACCATGGCTCATTCCCAGTCATTGCCAACCCGACTGTGCCACTGGTCAGGCGAACAGAAGTTTCAAACTAAAGTCGTTTCGAAGGACCAGTTGTTACAATTAGAAGGGGCTTCCGGCACCGGGATGCCAAAGCCTACCGCTGCTTGCTCCCAGTTCAGGGTTTGGGGGTTCTATAAGGATACCAAAACCTTAACATTAACAGCATAGCCTTCTCTCGTACTAGAGGCCAGCTTGAAGAGCTCACGTCACGTCACAACTAGTACAACGTAATCGCATCACTCAGTCGTCCCGAACATTTAGAAGCTACATTAACATCCGCTTGGGTTTCACCTCCCTGCATCTCCCCTGGTCTCCACCTTCAGCGTCATACTCAATTCAGACTCATTCCCCAAACAACACTGCGTTCCACTAAAGAAACAAAAAATATATATATATAATTGGGCCTGCTTACACCCTTCTTTTCTCTGGAGTCCAATGACCCTGAACTGTTGCAAGACCCTCGTGAACCATACAACACGCCAGATTGTCTCCGAGTCAGTTCTAGTGGCCTCTCGATTTCCGGTGCCACCGCCACTCCCACCAAGCACTCTATCGTCATGCTTTTCTCCCATCCATTACCCTGGACACTCCTTCATTATCAGAGCTACCCTTTCAGCCTCCGACGTCATTCCCGAGAACCCAATACATATCATGCGCCGCTGATCCTCCCAAACGTACCATCATCACACTCATTCACATATCAAAGACCTCAGATCAGCCCACGCTCTCACGTAACCAGAAGCTTTTGGGGGTCTGTCGTGCCCAGTTGCTTCAGCGGACTTCCCTTTCATAACTTCCCCACGCTTCAACAGTCTATTCAGCAACTACAAGACTGTTTCGATCATCAATAAATAACTTAATCGTACCTGTTGATTGTGTGGTCCTTGCTAGTCAAAAGCTCATTAATACACACACATGTTGGTCACATACACCTACAGTCACTTTTCTGCTCGTTGTTAGCTCATGAGGAAACTAATAGCATGTTTGGTTGTTGATTCTTTGTATCTGTATGCAAGGTCTCAGTGTGACATTTGGCTGAGAGATATGCAGCATGACATTATGACAGCCTTGACATTTTAGATCATAATGTTGTGCATGCTGTTTTGCATCACAACATGTCTCTAAAATCATTCATCTTATTTCCTATACATTTATTTTCAAATACCAACATTTGACCTCAGCTTTCAACACAAATAATGAAATTTATTTGGCTCATTTAACAAAGATTTTTGTGTAAAGACAAAGGAAATAATGTTATTTGCAGTCAAATGAACCAAAATGCAATTAATGTGGTTCATCAGTTTCAACAAAGAACCCACTTGAGACATGTAAGGTGAGTATTGGCCATGAGCAACAGCGGTGTGAAGGGAGGATACGTCTATAGCTTGTATGTTTGCTGGATGGGAATGTAAAGAAAGCTACACAAAGCTATTAAAACTGTCTAAGGTCAGGGGTAATTACAAAAGTAGGGACAAAACTGTTTTTGAAGTTACTCAGGGACACCATAATTTGGCATATCAGTAGTGACCACTTGGACAGAATTTATTTGGAGCTGTGTTTCTGGCGAAGAAAGGGGGAGGGGACAGGAGACAAGCAGCTGAACAACAAAAACGACCAGCAAAGAAAATAAAACTGCAGGAAAAATAAGAAGAAAAGGAAAGAGTCAAGCTAAATAAATACACAGCACATTAGTGTGGGGGGAAAGAAAATAAATAAATAACTGAATGAATTGCATAAAGAGCAAAGCAATTGCAAATGACAACCAGGGACAACCTAAATTTGTGTTACTGTGTGTTTGTGCATAAGCCTGTCACGGAATGCAGTTGGTGCAACAGCCAAAGGACCTGAGACCACATGCAACTGGAAAGCCATGCCCCCAACCCAAGGGAAACCGACAAGGGAGCAAAGCCGGGGATCCCCAGGGCCCCACCCCACAGACAGTCCCATGGGAGTGGGCCAAAGGCCACTGCGACTGCGAGTCCAGCCCCCTCTGAAGAGGGCCCCCGCAAGGAGAGGAGACAACCTATCCCAGGCGGGGGTCAAGGAGGGCTTCTCCACCATTAACAGCCCCTCCTGCTTGCCTACATGTATTGTATTGTATTGTATTGTGTTGTGTTGGATGCATGTTATGTAGGGCTGTGCCTGGGGATTAACATACATAATCGAATCAGATTTGTCAAGTCCTGACTATAGTCGCCTACACCATTGTAATAGGCTGTATATTATCTTATTGGGAGAAAACTGGTAGTTCTATGTAAAATCAGATGTTGGGCACCCCCATATCACCAAAATGGCACGATCTTTGTTTCGCTACGCAGCTTCGACTGTGAGATCGAAAGTCGAATCAAGCTCCACCCACTGAAGCATCAAATCTTCGACTATTCAGGGTCAGCCCTAATGTTATGGATTGTGGGGTGTTGTGGTGTGGAGTGGAACGTGCGTGGTTAACTAAGGTACAGTTATAATAGGGGGGCAGTTACAACACGGGCATCCCAAAACTGGCAGGCAGTGGAGCCAGAGCGAGCGACCACCGTTTTATACGGACGCTTTAGCGTAAAATCCTTAAGCTTTGTCACGCTTTCTGAAAGCATCAGTTATGATGCATTGAGATGAGAATGTGTTGGGCCTCCAGCTACATTAAGTGTCAGATTTTACATGAGTGATATTAAAATTGTTTCACTTAATGTGAAGGGTATTAACCTATATCACATCAAACGCCAGAAGATTTTGTCCTTCCTCAAAAATGAGAGTTGCAATCTCTCATTTTTGAGGAAGGAAACCCATCTCTCAGATCTGGAACATATAAAACTGAGGAAAAGCTGGGTTGGCCAGGTGTTCTACTCATCCTATAATTCAAAAAGCAGAGGGGTTGCAATCCTTCTGCATCGCTGCCTGCCTTTCACTCTTGATAAAACAATATCTGATAAGCAGGGACTCTATGTACTTCTGTCCCGTTATCTCTTGGGAGAACATGTGTTTTTTGGATGTCCCGACAATATATGAAGCCTCTTTTATCCTTCAGCTTATTTCAGATTTGGCAACATTTTCTTTAGGAGGCTTTAATTGTACACTTGACCCGAATATTGATATGTCCACCCCCGTTCTACCTTTTCCAAGAAAAGTGTGAAAATTGGCGACTTTCTTAAACACTTAGAGTTGTACGATGCTTGGAAGATACTTCACCACTTAGATACAGACTACACTTTCTTTTCAGCTCCTCATCAGGTTTTTTGCATAATTGACGATTTCTTGTCTTCAAAGACGATTCTGGGTGTAATAGTGGACTGCACAATTGGCACCAAGCTTCTTTCTGACCATTCTCCTGTCAGTGTGACTATCTCCCCACCTTATAAAGACCCAGCCTGCAGACACTGGAGGTTGAACCCTACTTCGCTAAGTAACCATCTCTTTGTGGAGTATGTTGTGTCAGAATGGCAGCAATTCATCTCCGAAAATAGAACTCCAGATATAAGTCCTTCTACACTGTGGGAATCTGCCAAAGCATATATACGGGGGGCTATTTTATCTTATACGTCAGCACATAGAAAAGATGCTTTAAATAGACAGTTGGATTTAGAGAAGACAATACATAATTTGGAGACTCAATATAAGACAACACGCAGTAGCTCTCTGGCCAAACAGATGAATGCAGCTCGCTCAGCCTTAAACCAGCTTTAGACCAGGAAAGCTGAGACACAGATCTTTCTTACTAAATCTAGACTTTTTGAATCAGGTACTAAACTTACATATTACGACATATTACTCACATGCCTAGCCTGTGGTGGAACTGAGCCGAATGTCATCCCTTCTCTGATTGACAGAAGTGGGGTAAGGCGTTTCATATCATCTGATAAAAACGGAGTAATGAAATTGTTTTATAAAGACCTTTATAGCTCCAAGTGCACATCCTCTTACGAAGCTAGAGCGGACTTTCTTAATGGGATAGAGTTACCATCTCCGTCGGCTGAACAGAAAGCAGATGTGTACAAGCCAATTAGTAAGGAAGAAGTCTATGAAGATTCTCAGTCATCCAGGTCATAGTTATCCAACGAATGTTAAAGTCAAGGGCAACTGGACTTGATTGAAGATACTGGAAGACATTTCGTCCCTCATCCAAAGGACTTCTTCAGTTCTGACTGACTGGCAGGGAAACTCAGCTATTTAACCTCAGTGGGGTTGTTGGCCTGGGTCATCGATACTGCTGGTTCGTTAGTGTTCCTGGTTGCTGTGACGACAGTCGTTACAGTTGTTAGGACTACCGGTGGCCAAGACTGAACGACCATCGTTGGTATCTTCACCTGAGGCCAATAGGTTACGTTTGTTGAGTTTCCTGGGAAGTGATGAAAGGACAACATTGTAAGTGGGGGATAAGTGGTGGCGTAGACCCCCTCCTCTGTTCAATGACGGCTTCTCAACCCTAGTGTAGATGCTTCCTTGACACCTCTTTCAAACCATCCATCTTCTCTGTCTAAAATGTGCACCTGGTGGTCCTCAAACGAGTGTCCTCTGTCCTTCAGATGTAAGTAGACTGCAGAGTCTTGACCTGAGGAGTTGGCCCTTCTGTGTTGAGCCATGCGTTTGTGTAGTGGTTGTTTAGTCTCCACAATATACAGGTCTGTGCATTCCTCACTGCATTGGACCGCATACACTAGATTGCTTTTCTTGTGTTTGGGTGTGCGGTCTTTGGGGTGGACCAGCATCTGTCTTAGTGTGTTCTTGGGTTTAAAAAACACAGGGATGTTGTGTTTGTTGAAAATCCTCCTGAGTTTCTCTGATACTCCAGACACGTATGGAATCACAATGTTGTTGCGTTTGACCTTCTTTTCCTCCTCCCCTGTAGTTTTGTTCTTCTTGGATCTTGTGGCTGTTTTCACAAAGGTCCA
>NC_060160.1:28724634-28747188 GCF_021292245.1 Micropterus dolomieu | reverse complement strand
ACCTGAGGCCAATAGGTTACGTTTGTTGAGTTTCCTGGGAAGTGATGAAAGGACAACATTGTAAGTGGGGGATAAGTGGTGGCGTAGACCCCCTCCTCTGTTCAATGACGGCTTCTCAACCCTAGTGTAGATGCTTCCTTGACACCTCTTTCAAACCATCCATCTTCTCTGTCTAAAATGTGCACCTGGTGGTCCTCAAACGAGTGTCCTCTGTCCTTCAGATGTAAGTAGACTGCAGAGTCTTGACCTGAGGAGTTGGCCCTTCTGTGTTGAGCCATGCGTTTGTGTAGTGGTTGTTTAGTCTCCACAATATACAGGTCTGTGCATTCCTCACTGCATTGGACCGCATACACTAGATTGCTTTTCTTGTGTTTGGGTGTGCGGTCTTTGGGGTGGACCAGCATCTGTCTTAGTGTGTTCTTGGGTTTAAAAAACACAGGGATGTTGTGTTTGTTGAAAATCCTCCTGAGTTTCTCTGATACTCCAGACACGTATGGAATCACAATGTTGTTGCGTTTGACCTTCTTTTCCTCCTCCCCTGTAGTTTTGTTCTTCTTGGATCTTGTGGCTGTTTTCACAAAGGTCCATTTAGGTCTGTTTACAGCAGATTGGTGTTTACAGAAAACCCACACACACAGACCAATACCTACTCTAAATGCACTCTGTTACTCTAAATAAGATCAATCCCTCTCTTTCTCCTTTTTGTACCAAGTGCAATCTGGAAAGAGGGACGTATTTCCATTATTTTTGGGAATGTAAACTGGTCTCGTTTTTGGGTACACATCTCAAAGGTAGCCAGTGGGATATTTAAAATGAAAATTCAGAAAGACCCAGGGGTTTTCCTCCTGGGTCTTCCCTCTAGGGACATCTTCCTACATCACATTTTATGCTTCTTGACAAACTCCTTCTAGTCGCTCGGAAGTGTATTTTATTTATTATTCTCCTACTGTTACCTTTTGGTATAGGGAGATCTTTAATATTCTTCCTCATGAGAGGTTGCAAGTCACTGCGATGGGCAAGGATGAACTTTTTCTGAAGATTTGGACTCCCTTTTTAGATTACATACCTGTAAATCTGAAAATCTGATACTAATGGGCAGGCAGTTCTCTGAGTGGAATAAGACCGCCCCTTGCTAACAACGAACTGGAGGACATACTTGCCAAATTAAGCGAGAATTTTCTAGTTTGGTGGAACGCCAATTCCTCTCAAGTTTCCGCGATATTTGCTTTAATTTGCAAGTTTCAGTATTATACCATGGAGCTAACCATCTTTGTTTTAGTATTTTCTTTTTTAGAGGGGCTACAGAATCGAGTGTTTAATTTAGGTTTAGAGCTGATTAGTAGGCTAGAAGAAGAAGAAGATAGCTGCAACTCCACAGCACAGCTCCTCTTCTGCTTACCTTTGACTTAAATAATTTTGATGTTCGGGGGACAGACACCGTCACTATAGGATTTTCACTAAGTAACTCCTGAAATGGAGGAGCAGAGAAGTGTGTTAGACTGCGACTCTGCCTCCTGGTCTCAACTCTGGGTTGTCATGGATTTGGTCCACTAATAAATTTGCCCAGATTTCTAGAAATGAGAGCTGCTCCTTCCCAAGTGGGATGGATGCTGTCTCTCCGAATCAGACCAGGTCTTCCCCAGAAAGTCTGCCAATGATCTACAAAGCCCACATCATTTTGCGTTTTTGATGAGTAGGAGATTATTTTACCTCACATTATTTTACCTCACATGCCTCCCGAAGAAGACATGGTGTGATTCCTGGCAGGTCATTAGTTTCCATAAATATCGCTCATCCCGTCTAATCTAGGTCTTTAAGTAACGATGTGTTAAGTCTCCAATTTCTAATTGGTGGAGTGACTTTTTTAGTCAGTGATATAAACCTGAGCGTGATCGCTGATATTGATAGGGTGAGTCTAGGTGTTTGAGATGCATAAACAGGGGAGAAAGATCAACTTTAACAGAAGAAAGAAATAGTGAAACATGAACAGACGAAAACACACAGTGAATTACCAAACAGTCTAGTCAGATAACCATTGCATTGTATTTATTAACTATTAACCTGCCACATCTATCACAGAGTAATGAAGGGGGAAGGAAAGAAAATGTTAATCAGAGTCATGCACTTCACCTGTTGCTGGGTTTGATTCCTAGTAAAGCCAGGGATTGGAATCTCACTCTTGGTATAGCTGGACGTTGACATAAAGTTTATCCACCGCAATGACAGCCTGTGTCTGACAGCAGTCCCTCCTCTTGCATCCAGAGGTGTGTGACAGGCTGTGTTGTGCGCCGTACATGTGTGATGTGCGGCATCAAGTGTGTGCCAAACACGCTATGCACGGCAGGTGACAGTGACGCTGGGTAGAATTGTTTCTTGTTAACTGCATGACCTAGTGTTGCGCTTTACAGACAGCTGCTCTTGAGATTATGAAGAAGCTGCTGTTTCAATTCCCCACGTTGTGTGAGCCAGCTGTGTGTTAGCCAAATGGCTAACAAGCAGCCTGGGCTTGCTGCAAAGCTGCCCATCCTCTCTCACCTTGCCCCCCTCCCTGACATGGTCAGGTGGCTGGCCTGAGCTCCCTCTTCCTCGCCCTCTTCCCTTGCCGGTCGAGCAGTGCGGCGATGAGCCCCTGCCTCCCTCCCCTCACCAGGGGAGTGGCATAATATGGACAGGCTGCAGTTGGCCAGTTGGCTTTCATGCATTCTGGCTCCGATGCCACAAGCAGAATATTTCCTCCCCAGCCTTACCGTCAGATTGACTCGCACATGCCCGCCACACAGGGAGGCGCTCCCTCCTGCATGGTGGCGTGTGTTGGCGCCCATGACCCGTTCTCCCCCCCGCCAGGTGCTAAGCTCTCCTGTTCGGTGGAACACGGAGGTTGCTGTCTTCCAGGCCCCCCACGGCATCACCTTCAGGGCCACCAGGGAGCCTCATCAGCAGGTCCGACCACTTTCAGAGACACTACTTGGAGTGGCTCGCTTCCTGCTCGATTGATTATCTGGATGACCTGCTGCTGCTGGCGCCGCCCCGGGACGAAGCGGTGGTGCAGATGGCCCAGCTAGTCGCACACCTGTCTTACCTGGGCTTCACAGTGAACTCTCCTGCGGGACGGTGTGGGGGGGACGGCCACGTAAGCAGCGGCTTACTGATGCGGTTGCTGTCGTGACCCCACCTGCATCTGTACAGCTGCGGGGCCCCCCACCCAGTTTCCCAACTTACGTATGGTTCGGCCCATGGCCTCCCATGCCGCGCCATCGGTGCTCGCGCGCACGCCGACACCAATGCCGTGGTCAGCGGGCGACAGCGTGACTCATTATGGCTCTGGGCAGGTGAGTTGTGCTTGGTGGTACCAAATGGGCCAGTGAGGCGTTGACTCATCCTGCTTCGCCTCTAACCCGATAGCGATAGCCTTAGAGGGCGAAGCCTATACGAAATGGAACAGGGTTTACGTACTGTAACCCAGATTCTATGAGCATAGGCGCAGCCCGCTAAGTTGAAGGCCTCACTGAACCTTGGTTCTCAGTGCTGAAGAAAAGGCATTTGGGAGCCGAAGGCTGGGTCTCACCGTTGTGTATATATACAAGGTGCGGATGTAGGAGAGGCCCACGCTGTGGGTGGGCGTAGACTAAAACTCAGTGCTCATTCAGTAAGTCACCTACTGTGGAGATTCAAATCCCCAGGTGACCGAGTCAGACTTGCCGACAATGGGGGTGTTAAGATCATAGTAGTTCTCTATTTTATTTGGATCCCGTGACACTTTCTTGTTATTTTTCTCTGCTTAAAAGTGTTAGTGCAGCTTAAACTTTAAATCTTGGAAACACAAAATGTTGCAGGTGGGTTGAACATTTCACCTAGTACTCGGGTACATATAATGACATATCTCTGATCTCAAGGTGATGCTGTAAAAATCAAGTTGGCCTTTCCACCATTATATCAAAGTCCAAATTCGTTCATCACTTCAATCTTGTGGCTATATTTTAATAAATATATTGTTTGACAGGAAAGCTGTGTGCAAACAGTAATATAAATATATATTCATATATTTTTTTTAAAGCACCACAGAAGAAAGGGTACTTTCTCTCCAGGAAGAAAAAGGGCAGGTGCTCAAGCGCCTTCTCATGTCTGTGCACCTGCCAGATGTTCACCAGCTAGTCTCTAACTGGGTCTGCTGAGAAGGTAGTGTATGGTGGCTTTTTACAGCATTTCCTCTGAAAACAAGGTTGATTAGAGCTGTGAGACTGAACCAAACCAGAGGCCTGTTTCAGAAAGCAGGTTTGGTGAAAACTCTGAGTAAGTTGAGCCTGAGATGAGGGAATCTCTGGGTTTTCGGTTTCAGAGAGCGAGATCAGATAAACTCTAGGTCTGTAACCCCGGCAACTTACACTGTAAACCTAACCTGCTTGGGAGGAGGTTTATTTCAACTAACGCTGAGTTTCTCTCTGACTCCTCCCGTCCTGCGGAGCCTGAAGCGGCCATCTGACATTTCCTCATTCAGACTGTCGATATCAACGCACATATTGGAACACAGTTACGTCTTTATAAACAAAAGATTAAATAAATAAAATAGGCTATTAGTTTTTTTTACCCAAACATGATCTTGAACATGACGCTTTTATGATCAATCTGTCATCGATGTATGAACAGAGAGTTATCTTTGGACATCGTAAATTTATCCTCAGCACAGAATAAAATCTATAAACTGCACTGTCCTTTATAACACAGTGACTCTGTGGACATTAAGGCAGCTGACAGGTTGGCTGCACCCCCGCCCCCCATGTAACCATGGCAACTGGCCTTGCTCTGTGTTTCATTACCCCATCAAAGGGATACTACTTGTCTCACCTAAGTGTGACATAACCCAGGACAGCCGAACTTTAAATAACCAAAGACTGCAGTCTCCAAAGACTCAAAGCATTTAATTAAGTTTAATTAAATCTTTTAGTTACTTGATTACGTTTGCCTCTATTTGAGTAGTTATGTTACCATGTTGTTGCCATCTGTTGTTGATATTAGTGCTGAAAAGAATCTAAATAAGTTACGTTTTTATTTTCAGCAAGGTTAAGGATCATCATCTTATGTGTAACCAATACTTGTTCACAATACCTTCTCACACAATTCCTTTAGAAATGATGATAAAGAAATGTCATACTATACTCTTAATCGCCAGCTTGAATTTAAGGCTGAATAACGAAATTCCCCATTTCCTAAGGAGAGATGGTCTTGGATTAATCTAAGCTTTCCTCATGTAACCTGAGCTCCCCCAAGTGGACGAAATAAGTATTACATACCATCGTTGGAAATGCCGTTAATGTATAAATATCCTGACCAATAATGTGACAATTGTTTCCTGTTACCAAATGCTTAACTTAGAACGGTACAACCGTTTGACCATTGAGGTTTGATTGTGGAAAATATTTGATTATAATACGCGCAAATAGATTTTCTTTCTTTTGTCGCGACATCGATCTGCCCCTCAGTTTGTTTTATTTTCTTTCTTTCTTTTGTTTTGTTAAAGTTATCAGTCCGTTAAGTTACACTGGACTAATTCAGGAACGACCAAGTTCCATTTTAAGCTTTTTCGTCGAGCCAACTTCGAGGTCAGACCAAGCCACGTGGTCTCGGCAGCGGCAACGAAGGAAACCTGAAAACAGCCGAATTGCCAGACGGAGGACAGCGTTTTCTTCACACGGAGAACCCGTAGAATCCCTTGCAAAAAGCCAGGATCGGGCAGCTAGCGTGGGACCTGTGCAACAGGCCAAAGCAGGCCGTCGACAAGCCGTAAGACCTAACAAACATTCTGTGGTCAGTGATGTCCCGTAATGTTAATATTTCCTTTTCACTCCTAAACTCATAGCTTACTTTCATTAGTTCTCCTCTGTCGTATGAGTCAAATGCTTCCCACAATCGAACCTCCATTTCTCATTGTTCAGCCATTATTTTCCCTGTAGGGGAACCACCCTTAACCACCCTTTTATATCGCATTAGTTAGAGAATAAATTCACTGTAATATAATCTAAGAACTGTGTGTGTTGCCTATTTCCGCGTCCCTGCCAATAGAATTGACCCTTTAGATATGAGACTGACTGATTGATTTAAGATAATTATTAGCGATTATTAACTAACTGATCACTAGTAATAATTGTATAATTATTAAAAGCTACCTAGAGGTCCGGAGACTCTAGGATTATAATAACTCCGGTGGTGCCCCGAAACGAGGAATATTTTTTGATTTTATGAATATTAAAATTCATAATTGGGTATTAATTCTGATAAATGTATTAAAATTCATAACTAATTTAGCCATGCTACAATAGGAAATGAGCAAGATTTTATTACTGTAACATAGACGTCTAAAACTTCACAGTCAGTTTGAACCTAGACACATTACAAAAAAATCATTAATAGGTCTACTGAGTCAGACTGTCACTTTACAATCACAGGTCCATGAGTAGCCTAAACTACAGATTAGAATCTGTTCAGGTTCCAGCTGAATAATCAGGCCTGTAGCTATTTAAAATGAATAACAGGCTGTAGGAGAATTCCAGCACTTTATCAATCATTAAGAAAATTCCAGTCTGGTAAATGATGAATTAGCAACACTGTATAAAATGTAATATTGTTAACATATCGATCCTCCACTCCTGCGTTTTAGAGCCAATCATGGTCCATATTTCTAGCTCCACCGGATTAAATTGGAGGCTCTGCCTTTATTTACCCGTTGCCATGGTGAATCGTAGTCTCAGAGATCCATTTTTTCATCCCCACACACGCACTTCCATCAGGATCAACATACTCAGAGTTGAATGAACTTATTCTGATCGGCCATTCTGAAACCGAAAACTCAGTTTGACAGCTAAGAGTTAGTCAACCCAGATAGTTTGTTGAAACTGCTTTCTGAAACGGGGCTCAGGAAAGCAGGGCCATAAAAACCAAAACAATGAAATGTGGAGGTTGGGGGTAACTGCAGAATTAGTGATACATCTCTTTGGGTTTGTCATTACAAGGAACCCTTTTCACATTTGACGTTTTTTTCCATTATTAATTTAAAAACATTGATTAGTGCAGCTTTAAGTTCCTACAGAGGAATAGGCTATAAGTGGCTAGACGTGGACAAATAATTTTCCACCACATCTAATATGTCCAATGGTTAAGCATGAAGAAAGAAACACAAAGGATATGTGGTAAGGATTGTGTAAAGAATGCATAAAACTTTGATGTAAACTTCAGTAACCAGAGACCTTCCTTTTTACTGTAAGTTGTTTCAGCAGTAGCGTAGCTAACACAACAAGAACATCTTTACCATTTTTTAACAGGTATACCCAATATTAACACTTAGTTACTGCAATCATTATGTTGTGTAGATAACAAATGCTTTGTATTTAGCAATATTCTGTGAAGTGAAAACAACATTTTTGTCTTGGTATGAAATTTCACATCACTAAATAATAATTTGAAAGTGAATATTAAGTAAATAAAGTGTACAACTCATCTGAAACTGTGTTTTATTATCTCAAGAACTGCTTCAAAGTGTGAAGTATTGGTCACTACACCAGGCTACTACTCCACCGCGCCTTGAAAAATAAGCTTTTGGTCAACTTGAGTGAGCTATTAGCTGCTTTAGTGGAGTGATCAGAATGTGATGAGCTATCAGACAGTCCAAGATTGGGACAGTTGGAGACGCTGCAGAGGTTCATTACAGCTAGTTCATCCTGTGTTGTGTTGCCTTCAGCTGCATTCCTTCCCAGGTCCACTCCCCGGACAGCCGGGGCCCTTATCGGCCTCAGTCTAATCAAGCTCTACTCAGTGGTGAAAGCTTTTCAGGAGATTGGAAGGCTAGAAACAGCAACCTGATTGCCTGACTGAACTGATATGGCTGAGTCAGACTCTCTAGATCTCTAAATGGTGTAAGTGAATTAATTAATTATTAGCTTATTTCAAGTTGTACCTTATTTTCCTATGTTGGCTATAATATTTAACAGTTATAACACTGTAAACACCAATGCAGAGACCTCTTTACATAGCATGCATCCCAAATAAATGTCATGAAAATATGAGAAAGTTATGCTTAGAATAATTGAATCTCTGGTCATAAAATCCACAGAGACTGAGGCAGACAAACAGCTTCAAGTTTTTAATCATATAAATTGTTAAACTGCTTGCTGTCACTACCATCAGCCTACATTCACACTTAAGATTGCCAACTCCCTGAAATGGAAATAAGGGACAGAAGACGGGGACTACGGGCATGCGCATATAACAAATGTATTTTACACCTGCATGAGTGCATTATTACATTTACTGTATCTAAATGTATATTACTTGGTTGTAAGAAGTCCTATTCATACCATATATCCAGCCAAGCAAGACATTTTTAACACGTTCTTCAGTAGTGCAAACAACTTAAGATTTCAGATTTCACAAACAAAAATATAACCAACTGTACACAAAAGCAATTATTTGTGCCTCAAAGATCAAAGGCCATGACTACAATGAATACAAATAACAATTAAATTAAGAAATACTATTAAGTTACAGAATTCACCAGTACATTGTACTTTACAGGCCTTTTCAAGAAGACGAACATCAAAAAGAAGAATATCTTCTGAACAAATTACTTACGAACCCTCCAAACAGTGTTTTCTTGTTGAAGGCCTATTTTTACCACTTGTACTTTTTTTGATCTTATCTCGCTTATCCTCCAGAGCTGCGGTGCAAAACTCTGAGCAAGACATCATAATTGAGAGTGACGACCAGCTAGGTTTGGGCAATATGGCCAAGGATTTTATTACAATAAAAATATTTTATCAGTCGATTTTGAGAATTATAACGATAATTAATCAAATCATTATTTCTTTCTAAGTTTAAAGGCTGATTTTTGCTGCTGAGTGAAATTTGAAGAAACCAGATGGTTAATTGTGGTTAAACTATTCTTTATGGTCAGAACATGACACACACTTTCCAACCAGTGGATCACTTAACAAATCTGATGCAGAACATTAAAAACAATTATGGTGAAATCTTTTTTTCATCAAATATGCATGAGTAGAATTAAGTAAAATCTATTTTCAGTCCCTTTTCTTCAACAAAATAAATAGTGCTAAGTAGTCCATGATTCAAATGAATTAAATCAAACATTTATTGAACATTTGTAATATTGTTATTGAGAAAAACTGTAACAGTAAATATCATAACTATAGCAAATTGCACTTTGGGAGCTGCAACCTATCAGCTTGACTCTCACCTGAACCCTGAGACTTTTGCCCCTGTAATCCAGCCCTGTCCACTGATTTCACCCTCAGCTTCCTGTGATGCACCTTGACCAGCTGGCCCTACCTCTTATAAAAAAAATGCTGTGCCAAGAGTAGACCTCTAAGCAGTATTAATAGTGAATTTTGAGAAGTGACGAAAAGTACATTGCACTTATCTGAAAGCACATGCACAACTCTCATATTATAGTGCAGTAATAATAATAATGTTTAGTTGCATATTAAGTTCATAGTAATACCCCTCCTCCCCACAAAGATTTTACAAACAAATAAGGTGGTGGATAGAAATATGTTTTATTATAAAAGTTAAAATTTTACTTAAAAGAGTTGAGGTTGTTGACAGTAGATGTGTACACAGAATTGTATTAGCTCTTTATACACAATGCTGTCTTATATGACCTCCTTATTTCCTTCAATTAAAACTTTGAATGTGTTGACTCTCTTTCCCCTGGATGAGGCTGTGTAGAGCTGGCCTTTGCATCACCAATCCACCCACCCACCACTCTTGGCAGGATGAGTATCACATTGCTTTTTAAGATTAACTCAGTACATCAGCATTAACTTCACTCACCTGAACCTTTAAGGCATTTCTCCCATTTCCACCTGCATTGCTGATACTGGAGATGTTCTGAATGATATACTACAGATTCTCAGGGCCTGAGCTTGTAATACATCTAATTTCTTGAAGTGTGATTCTGCTGCTCACATATACACTATACACCCACAGTCAAAGACCTCATGAGTACCCAGTATTTACTGTATAGTATTTTGTAGAGCTGCTCTACTTGCTCCTCACTCTTGTCCTGACAGACAACGAAGTATATTGACCATTTGCTCTTAACTTTATCTAAAAGAATATTCCATGTGAGCTTCTCATCAAACCAAACCCCAAGAAATCTAACACCTTTTACTGCTCAAGATGTCTGTCTGGAGCATAGACTGGTCTGTAATCCTAAAATTTGGCACACTTAAAAACTCAGCTGTTGGCTGAGATAAACCAGCCGCCCCTCCTTCGACCAAGTAACATTACCTGCAGGCAGTGAACAACAGCAGAAGAGGAGGGACTGATACTGGAGATTTTTAATTCTTTCTAAATGTCACTCACTATTGTGATGTCAGATATTGAGTTTATTTGCTGTTGTAAACATTAATGTTGGTGCTCTCGAAACAACATTTAGCTGTATTAAAAATATTAAATTCTAATCCCATAAATAATTTGAAAATAACCAGACAGCTAATATGAACACTTCAATATTTGTTTATTTATCGCAAGTCATATGTCATCAGTCTCAATAAGGGTATCAATATGAATAAAAATTAACGTTCCCCACCCTATTCCACACTGTGAGGAGCTCCAGCACGTTGATGTGGAGAGGCATGTGGCCTGCCACAGACCACCCACCACCTGAGAGATGCGGGTCCCACCCCAGCCTATCAGAGAGGTGTCTGTGAAGACCAAGATATGGGACTTGACCCTGCCCAGCGGAACCCCGACCGACAGAGAGAGGGGGTCCCGCCAGTAGGTTAGATCCGAACCCACAGACAAAGGGACGGCGATGTCTTATGTCTTACCGGGTCGACATGCAGGCAAATGAACCACCGCTGTAGCCTCCTCAGGCCCACTAGCCTCATGATCGACAGAGCCGCCACCACTGCCCGTGGAACAACACGGCAAAGCAGCTCCATCAGAGCATCCACCCTATCCTGAAAAAGCTGCGCTCTCCAGTGAGAGTCCAACACCACACCCAGGTAGGCGAGCTTCTAGGAGGGGAGAGGAGCGCTCTTCTTCCAGTTCATCGTAGCAGGAGGTCGTCCAGATAACACTGGGCACCCCGAAAGGAGAACCTGTGCTCAGGCATGACGGGAACCTGAAAGTACACGTCCTTCAGGTCGATGAGGGTGAGCCTCAGGTCTCCCTGACACGCCTGTTTTACTGTCAACATGCAAAATCACGAGGGGGCCTGGTTGGCAGCAACCTCCATGCTCCACCAAACAGGAGAGCTATGCTCCTAGCAGGGGAGAGGGAGGGTCTCAACATTCGCCACCATGCAGGAGGGAGCACCTCCCTACGTGGCGAGCATGTGCAAGTCAATGATGGCAAGGCGCGGCCACCAGAGGCGGCGAGCCACTACTCACCCCACCGGGGGCCATCTGTGACACACAGTCAGAGAGAGAGGCTGGCAAGGGAGGAGGGGATGTGCAGCTTTGCAGCAAGCCAGGCTGCTTGTTAGCCATTTGGCTTGTGTTTGCATTCGTTTGCACCACTGGCATTCTATGAGGAAGTACTGCCATGCCTTAATGCGGGGCGTGTGATGTGTGGAAGTGAGTGATCGCTCGAAAACCGAGATGCTAACGATCTGACGCAGTCAGGTTACCAATGATTGGGAGTGAGCAGCAGAGGGCTGTGGCATCCCGGTGCCGAAAGCCCCTTCTAGTTTGAAACAACTGTTCGGATGAAACAACTGTTAGCATGGTGATAGCTCAAAACAGCTATTAGCGTGATGTTAGCGCGAAATGAGTGTATGCTCGATGAGATCTTGAAACGACTGTTAGCCAATGTTTGCTCCAAAACAACTGTTTGCGCAAAACAACTTTTAGCTTGACGTGAGCTCGAAGCAACTGTCAGTTTGCGCTAGCTTAAAACAACTTTGGTTTATGTTAGCTCGAAATGACTGTTAGCTCGATGTTCACTCTAAAGCTGGACGTTCACTCTAAACAACTGTTCGCTCGATGTGAGCTCAAAGCGACTGAGCTTTAACAGACTTTAGCTAGAAATAGGGATGTCCTCAACTAAGGATTTACATAGTCAAATCAGAATGGTTAAGCCCTGCCTATAGTCGGTTGATAGTCGAATCGTGCGTTTTTGTGCATGGCGATTGTGAGGCTAAACTGAGGCTTATTGTTGACCATTTTTCTCACCACAACACTGGTGAAGCTGGGGCTCCGTCTCTTCAGCAAGTGTTGTTCCACTGTCACTACACGCTACGCCTACACATGCACACTGACGACCCAGGGTTAGGGTTACAATTTTGTATTCACGCACTTTAAAAACATTTCTTGAAAGTTTTTTTCTTTTTACATGTTAATTTACTGCATTAATTGTTGAAATGTGTATTGTGATAGGCTGTATATTAACTTATTGTCAGAAAACTGGTAGTTCTATGTAAAATCAGACACTGAGCACCCCCATATTGCCAAAATGGCATGATCCTTGTTTCACTGCGAAGCTTCGACTGTGAGATTGAAAGTCGAATCAGGATCCCCCCGTCGAAGCATCAAATCTTCGACTATTCGGGGTCAGCCCTAGTTAGAAACAGCTTTCATTTATAACTTGCTGCCCATATGGAACTGGCTGCTGGGTGCCGTTACCTGAAGCTGCTGGATCATAAGAGTATTGATGATGCGATGTGTCCTGTATGAAGTAGGCTGCTGGTGCCATCAAGCCCGATGAGAGGAAGAGGCCTTTGAATTCTGGTGTTGGCATCCTATTAGCTTTGGTACTGATGTTTCTGCTATCTTGAGCAGGAGGAAATATGTAAACTGTCCCTTTAAAAGTGGCACTGATGTCACAGCCAAGGGTGGACTGGGAATCTGGCATACCGTGCAAATGCCCAGTGGGCCGACGCACCTTTGGGGGCGGTGTAACGTAAATTATTTATTTATTTAACAGTTTTAAAAAATGGGCCAACGACCGGCACATAAAGCACGGACAGCGGCCAATTGGGTAATTTTCTATACTGACATTGGACTGGCCCAAACACATCTCTTACTGACTCCCCGCCCCTGTGCTGTTTCTTGCATTGGCCAAAAACAATTGTCTTCAGATGGATGCTGCCAAATGCACAAAAATAATGATATGTTTGCTGCCGGGGCTGCAGTAGCTTCAACATCAGCAGCAGTACCTGACATAGTGCAGGCACGGGCACTTGAAGGAGTAAAGGAGAGCAGAGGTACCGAGTCACTGTGACAGGGCCGAGGAACAGAGGAGGAGGGTGGAGGTGAAGCAGTAAGCATGGAGCAGCTCTGTCACGATCCTGTCCTGAGTGCTGTGTTTTCGGGTTTTTATTCTGAGGGTTTGGTTTTGTATCTGCTGTTTAGTTGGTTTTGGTTCCATGTCTTTGTTCTTAGTCCTGTACTTTAGTTCATGTCTTTAGTGTTTACTCCTGGTCTTGTGTTCTCTGTTTAGCTCTGTGTATTCCCTTGTTCATTTACTGGTTCTGTTCAGCACTCTTTGTACCAGTCTATCATGTGTTATAGATTGTTTCCTGCATCTCAGCCCTGTGTCTTAGCTCCTAGTTTTGTGTCTTAGTGTTTTTATTCTGGTCTGTGTTCTGTCCGTGTGTGTTACTTGGTCCCATGTCTGCCTGTCAAGTGTTCCGTCTGTTTCCCCCAGTTATCACTCTGTCGGCCTGCCTCTTTGTTCCCCTTTGCTGTCTCTGCCTGCCTGCCTCTCTCTGTCTTCCCTGCTATCTCTCTGCCTGCCTCGTTAGTCTCATGTCTGTCACCAGTGTTGCTCCCGCCCTGCTCGTTAGTCCCTGTATATATACCTGGTGTTTCTGTCTTGTTCTTGTTGGGTCATTACCTCCTGCTACCTTGTGCTACTGTGTGTTGTCTGCTTGGTCTCGTCTTGCTCGTTCTGTCAGTTTTTGGATTTACACTCGCTCTGGATCATTCTGTCGGATCACCTTTGTTTTCTTGAACTGTGTTATTTTGGATTTTGGATTCAGCCACTCCGTTTGCAAGTGAGCTCGCCTTTTGTTTGTTTATTAAAACCTCTTGAACTATACCTGCACTATACGCCCCCCCCCCCCCACACACACACACACACACACGTATGTCAAGAATGTGGAGGATGTGTGAGGCTTTGAGAGAGCTTTTCCTTCAGCTAATCTTCCCTGTATCTATTCCAATTTATCAGATGTGCTAGCTGTCCTGTCCACCCAAAATCACAGCAAATCACATCTAAATGAGATGAAGTACTATACTGAACATAAATAAAATGACATGAAAGACCAAGTCAAATCTGTTCAAGTATAAACAATATGATAAAATAGTCAACGTCCAAAACATATTGACTTACTATAAGAGATAATGTTATTCAATTTGTGAATAGAGGTGAAAAAATATCACATTAGTTAACGGAGATCTAGAACAGACTACACGCCTATAACATTACTATTTGTAGGTTTATCCCAGTTTCACACAAGTTTACACAAAATTACTTTTACACAGTAAACCCTTTACTAAAGGGGCAGTCAATTTGTCAAAGTTCTTGAAAACTTACTGAAACACAAAGCAGCACAGACACATCTTCAAATAGATATCTTTAGAGTAGGTAATCCTCATCATTGTCAGAATCAAATCTGTCAGGCTCAGAAACTTGTCTTTCATCCTCGTCACTGCTCCAAAACAGCCGCAAGAACATCTCTCAAAGTAGGCGCCTTCGCCATTTTCTCTCCTCGTCTTCTTATTTTTCCTCATCTTTATGTATGTTTTATTCATGTTTTCTCGCGGACATTTTTTCCCTCTCTCTCTCCATGTCAGCTTGGTATTTTCTGTAAGGTGATGGGTGGGTTCTTATGGATTTGGTTATGGATCTATTGGTTAGTTTCACACTAAATGCAGACAGACTCGCTAACCCTCCAATTACGCAAGGTAAACGGCCATCTTGTCTTCGCCCTAGCTCGGTGTGTGAGTCACGTGCGATCTTGCGAGATTAAGGACTTTGAAGCTGAGAATCTATCGATTAAGGCCATATCTGAACCATTTCTATGTGCTGCATAGTTACAGTGATATTAATAGAAACATTTAGTAAACATCGAGTTGACGAGACCCCATGTGATGCAACCTCAGGGGGTTAATTCTCAAAATCTTCGGGGAGAGAAACCCCTAGACACCCAATCGTATATTTCATCAATAAATATTTTTTTCTAAATAGTATTAAAATATACTGTATACTATACTGTTGTTTTGTTCTCATGCCCCCAATCTTGTGCACTGTCACATCTCAAGGGCTAAGAGTTTTGTCACACCCCTAATCTGAGCCCTTAAATGACCCCACCACTTTTCAACATAGATTGAGCACTTGGGTTGGTTGTGTGCAATGCCATAGTGACAATGATGAAGATTACTTCAATTAAGGTCAGTGGTGATCACTCACTGTCCTACAGCACTGCAGCTATTTGACATTGTTTTTGTAGCTAGCATAGTTTCCTAATGCAGTCTTAACTTGTGGCTGAGGTGACCTTATTTTGTCAGCGTTTGCTAATCTCATGCTGCTCTGAAAATGACTTGTAGGCTACTTGTACTTGAGTATGAGTTGTGTACTCTATGGCCACCTCTGATCAACATGAAGTCAGTAAATGAGTACGAATGAGTACACAGATTTACTTGCACTGGTACACTTATCCAGAGCACATAACTCTCAGCTGGTTGGGGAGAATATTCCAGTAGGTACACGTTATATGGAAGCCTGGTGTATTAGCGAGGGGTGTCCAACCAATTTTGGTGGGCAGCCTGGCTAAAAATGCCAGGGCCGATATTTTTTTTCCCAGTCCAGCCCTGGTCGCATTACGACCGTAATACGTCACACGAAAGGGAGCTGGTGTTGGCAGAACTGTGGACATGCCATGCTGACATAATAGCGTTGGACATTAGATTTCTAAATTGTAAAATGATACTGGTTGACATGGGACCTCGCTGTTGTAGAGATGACGGGGGATTCGTCAAGTGAAATGTTCCTGATTGTTGAGGAGAAGTGGACCATGGAAGTGATGGCGTTAAAGATAGACTCACCCACTTCCTGGCCAACTTAAGGACTGTGGAAAGTGGGGTCTTAAGGGTGGAGATGTAGGAGAAGATTTTGGCTTCTGGTGCTGGGTCTGCTGATGTGAACGTTGAAAATGATCATCAGATTGGGATAGCGATATACCGACACGTTCTCAAAAGAGGTAAGAGGATGGATTTAAGTAAGGAGTGTGTGTGTGTGTGTGTGTATGAATGGGCCAGTTTCAAGCACCTTGTGGATTACCATAGATTCCCATGCTCCTTTTAGCTCTTCATTCTGATGTATTTCCCATATGGGTTGGATTCTAATGAGAGACTTCCTGCCTACTCATTTAAGGCCTTTCTTCTCTCGTCTTTGAAGTTGTTAGGAAGACTTATGTATCACTATGCATGAGGCATATTACCGGTGTTCTATAAAGGAAAACACAACCCAAAGAAGGGAAAAAACTGATTTCAGACAGAATAGAATTAGTCACTTTCACTTACTGCCTTTGTACATGTTATCACAATGACTCATATGTTTCTAATAGATTATAGTGACAGTGAAGCACTATGTTATGGATGCATGAGCTATTTGAAACAGGCTATACAATGAATACTATACAAGTAATAAGTTGTTGGTTTTGGTCTATTCATTAGGTTTATTCAAACTAATAAAATATAACATAATACCAGCCTTAGTGCTTAGTGTATTAATATAAAGACCTTGACTGGGCTTGTCACTGAGTTTAGATATATCACAGAGAAGGTGTGTCTTAATCCTGGGGCCAGACACACATATTCTCAGAATACATGCCTAACAACCTTCTCTGAGGATGAAAATAACATAAAGCAGAATAGCACATATCAAACAGCTACGTACAGCAAGACATACTACATGTTCTAGACACAGACAAAATAATGTAGACGCTTGAAGAAAGACTTTAAAGTAAATTTATCATTATTGGTCAAAATTGTTACTGAAGGTGATATTTTAACAATGTACATTTTTAATAAGACTAAGAATCTACAGCCATACAATTGGACCTGTGAGGTCTTATTTCATCAGTCTTTATTTTCATGTGACCAGACATTAGCCAGGAGTAGGCTGGGTAGTGGAATAGCCTTAGGTCCGGCCTGGGTTAGGTTAGATATTATCTCAACTCGGATCTCGGAAAACAAAAGAACATGAAATAAGCATGGGCAAAGTAAAACATAACCATGAACAAGGAACTAGAATACAGATTCACGGAGTAATCATGATGAATGTAAAAACAGGATAAATATTACAAACCAAAACCCAGAACCACAACAGCAATGTACAGTTTATGGTGCAATTTGTTGGATTTCATGAAATCCAAGGTGATCATGGTGTGAAGTAATTTTTCTATATTTTAGTACTAATCATAATAAAGTTTGATGATTATTGTGATGATACAGCTTAATCTAGATATTTTTACCACAATAATCATAGCGTAAAATTGTGATCCTAGAGGATTCCTGATTAAACACACAAAATAATCTGTTATTTTATTGGATAGCAAACATAAAATAGCCATGTGGATCAATTCTGACCTTTTTTAAATGTGCAAAAGTGAAGAATTTGGTTAGCGAATTTTAATATTACTTACAAGCTGGCTGATGATGGATAGTGAATATACATTGACATATTGGAAAAAGCAGTCACCCAACTGAGGCCTTTGGAATGCTGCTCTGTGTGTCCTCTCTTTATTTATCCAGCGATATGTGCTCTTCTCTTACCTGGATTCCCTGTTATTCAGGGTCACATTGAATAATCTGTTTGTGTGCATGTGTGTACGTGTGTGTGAACACATTTGCATACTGTATTTGCTGTTAATAATTGATTTGAAATCAGAGAGGATGTCCTAATGTGCTTTCCCCTTGCATTTGCTTCTCATGTGGTGCATTGTGGGTCAATGAAGTGATGGGATTTATTATTTAAACTCCCCAGAGAAAATATGAAAAGGCCACTAAATGTCAGCAGAGGCTTCTGGGGCTTACACAATTGGCAAGTGCTCAGACTGGTGCCAAAGCCTTTGGAATATGACTGCAATTATGAATGAAACAAATGAACTACAAGTATGTAATAAGCCAGTCTAATAAAGACAAAGCATTTTATGTGCAAATTTCAAATTGTGACATCTTGTTAAAAAAAATAAATAAATAAAAGTAAAATGGAAAAGAAAATCCTCCTAGTATGTGTCATCCGCCTTGTATGTGTCATATGTATGCTCTATTTTAATTCTTCTTGACCTCAGCTCAGCTTTTGACACTGTGGACCATGATGTTTTAAAGAAAAACTATGTTTGTATCAGTGATGTGGCCCTGGATTGGTTTGTCTCCTATCTCTCAAATAGGTCATTTTCCGTGATCCACTGTTATTTACCATATACATGCTACCCCTGGGGAAAAAATCATTCAGACTTATAATACTGACTTCCATTTTTATGCAGATGACATCCAGTTGTATGTCCTGTTAAGGCCGGGTTCTTCCAATGTCTCTGGTATTCTCTCTTGCCTCAGTGAAATAAAGCCTGGATGTCTAACAACTTCCTTCAGTTAAACGACACAAAAAATCTGAAATAATTGTATTTACCCCTATCAGAACCAGCACTAGCTACCTCAAAAACCTCACCACTAGCCTGGGTGTCTTCTCAGACAACATTCAGAAAGAAGCTCACAACCTTGGTGTCATTTTTGACTCAGAGCTGTCTTTTGATGCTCAGGTGACAAAAGTAGTGCAGTCCTGTTTTGTCCAGCTGAGACAGCTAACTAAGATTAGAACATTTCTCTCTTCAGCTGACCTAGAGAAGTTCATCCATGCTTTTATTTCGTCAAGACTCAACTACTGCAATGCTCTGTACTCTGGTATCAGTAAGGGAAATATAGATTACAGCTCATTCAAAATGCTGCAGCCAGGCTTTTAACTCGCACTAAGAGGAGTGACCACATCGCACCAGTCCTCGCCGCTCTTCACTGGTTGCTTGTGAGTTTTTGAATTGATTTTAAGATTTTACTACTTGTTTTTAAAGCCCTGAACGGACAGGCTCCTGCCTACATCTGATTGAATAACTCCCTACAAGCCAGACCGATGCCTGAGATCCTCTGGCAGGGCTATACTAGTGGTTCCAAAGTCTCGTCTTGTCACTAAAGGTGACAGGTGCAGCCTTTGCTGTTTGGGCCCCTCAGCTGTGGAACTCCCTGCCTGGAGATCTCAGGCAGGCAAACTCAGTGGCCTCTTTTAAATCTCTTCTCAAATGTCACTATTATCGTATGTCTCTTTTATAAACTTTAATTATTGCTGTTATTGTATTTTTTAATGCTGATTTTATTGTTGATTTTTTATTTTATTTTCATTTACATTTTTAAGTATGGATCAAGTATGGTTTGTTTCACTGTACAGCACTTTGTAACTTGCTTTTGAAAATTGCTATGCAAATAAAGTTATTATTATTATCCTCAAGCCTGGGTCCCCTACCAGGTATCTTGGCTGTTCCTAGGACTGCACTCTTCCGGACAGAGAGTTCAGATGTTGTACCTGGAATCTGCAGGAGCCACTCTCCCAGTTTGGGTGTCACGGACCCCACTGGCAGCACTATTGCTTTTACTCTCCACATCTTTCTAGCTCCTCTTTCAGTCCTTGGTATTTTTTGAGCTTCTCATGTTCCTTCGTTTTTGATGTTGCAGTCGCTTGGGATTGCTACACTGCAGCCTTCTTCTGCTGTTCCTGTACACTATGCCAGCTACCTGGTGATGGCGTTCCATGTGCACTGTACCTGCCTGCATTTTACACCCTGCTGTTATGTGCTGTACTGTCTCAGGGCATCCTTACATAGTCTGCACCTAGGGTCCTGCCTGGTGCAGTAGATCCCAGCCTCTACTGATCTTGTACTGAGTGCCTGTTCTTGTGCTGCTTTGATTAGAACTTCTGTGCTGTTCTTTAGTCCAGCCCTCGCTGTCCTGAACATCTGCAATGTTGCCTTCTGGTAGTTCAACCCCCTTGAACTGATCATTTTAGGGTGGCTGTGGCTCAGGAGGTAGAGGTGGTTGCCTGTTAATCGAAAGATTGGTGGTTCAATCCCTGGCTCCTCCAGGCTGCATGTCAAAGTGTTCTTGGACAAGAGAATGAACCCCAAATTGCTTGGTGGCTGTTTCACCAGTGTGTGAATGGTGAACGTGATGTAGTGTAAAAGCGCTTTGTATATAAATACAGATTGTTTACATTTACCCTCTTTTTGATACCATTTGACTACACTTGTCCAGTTCAGATAACATTCCAATGTTGTTGCTGTAGATACTGGAGGTGCTTGGTGGTTGTTCCACTTCGGAACTGGTATCCCTAGCCAGTCTTTGAGGGGGTTCAGGCCTATGCTGAACAGCAGCGTGGATAGTGCATCACCTTGGTCTGTGCCACACTTTATGGTGACTTGTGCAATTGGCTTTGAGTTGCCTTTCATCCTTCATGATCAGGACTGTCCATCCTTGGGTTAACCATTCTGTTCTTAGATCAACTAGCCACTAAGCATTGGTGTTGTGTGATCCCTCTTCTTTCGTGTTCTTCCAATACTGTTCAGTCTCAGCCCTGGGTGGTTCTGATCTTGTGTTATTACCCTGCCACTGAGAGTACACTTTGGATGATCGGTGGAGACCATCCGGTTTATACTCCTGGCTTCTGCTTCTCCCATGTATCTCTTTAGGAATGGTAAGTCTTTGTTCAGCAGTCCCCTGTGCATTTCTTAGGTAGCCCCTTCCTTGCACCTTTCTATAGCTGTGTGAGCTGACTAACTTTCTTGTTACCGTTGATATGCCTCTAGCCTTGATGGGGGACAATTCTCTTTGTAGCTTATGTTGTTCATCTTATAGATAGGATCACTGTTGCTGTGGTAGCAGTGTGTAGTGCTACATTTACATCTTCTAGCAGAGTACTTTGTCACTGAGCCTTGGCAATGTTATTCTTGTTCTTAAATTGTGTTAAGGGCTTGTTATTGGGACATTGTTATTGGGGATGAAGACATCATCACCCCACTCACCGTGATTGCTTTTATATATATATATATATATATATATACACACACACACACACACACACACACACACACACACACACACACACACTGCTCAAAAATTAAAGGGAACACTAAAATAACACATCCTAGATCTGAATGAATGAAATAATCTCATTAAATGCCTTTTTTATCCCTGACTGGGGGACTACCGATGAAAAGTAGCACTTTAGCTAACTCGGGTACATTTACATTGTTTTAATGTTGATTAATGTACACTGTCCCCTTTCAAAGAAAGAAAGAAAGAAAGAAAGAAAGAAAGAAAGAATTACTCCTTTCTTTACATAGTTGAATGTGCTGACAACAAAATAACACAAAAATTATCAATGGAAATCAAATTTATCAACCCATGGAGGTCTGGATTTGGAGTCACACTCAAAATCAAAGTGGAAAACCACACTACAGGCCGATCCAACTTTGATGTAATGTCC
Organism: Micropterus dolomieu; assembly: GCF_021292245.1. Classification (NCBI taxonomy): domain Eukaryota; kingdom Metazoa; phylum Chordata; class Actinopteri; order Centrarchiformes; family Centrarchidae; genus Micropterus; species Micropterus dolomieu. Next base: position 28,725,642 of record NC_060160.1, on the reverse strand, counting down.
TTAAAACAAGTCAAAATGAGGCTCAGTAGTGTGTGTGGCCTCCACGTGCCTGTAGGACCTCCCTACAACGCCTGGGCATGCTCCTGATGAGGTGGCGGATGGTCTCCTGAGGGATCTCCTCCCAGACCTGGACTAAAGCATCCAGCCAACTCCTGGAGAGTCTGTGGCGGGCCAGTCCATAGCATCAATGCCTTCCTCTTGCAGGAACTGCTGACACACTCCAGCCACAGGAGGTCTAGCATTGTCTTGCATTAGGAGGAACCCAGGGCCAACCGCACCAGCATATGGTCTCACAAGAGGTCTGAGGATCTCATCTCGGTACCTAATGGCAGTCAGGCTACCTCTGGCGAGCACATGGAGGGCTGTGCGGCTCCCCAAAGAAATGCCACCCCACACCATTACTGACCCACCGCCAAACCGGTCATGCTGGAGGATGTTGCAGGCAGCAGAACGTTCTCCACGGCGTCTCCAGACTCTGTCACGTCTGTCACATGTGCTCAGTGTGAACTTGCTTTCATCTGAAGAGCACAGGGCGCCAGGGGCGAATTTGCCCGTCTTGGTGTTCTCTGGCAAATGTTGAACGTCCTGCACGGTGTTAGGCTGTAAGCACAACCCCCACCTGTGGACGTCGGGCCCTCGTACCACCCTCATGGAGTCTGTTTCTGACCGTTTGAGCAGACACATGCACATTTGTGGCCTGCTGGAGGTCAGTTTGCAGGGCTCTGGCAGTGCTCCTCCTGCTCCTCCTTGCACAAAGGCGGAGGTAGCGGTCCTGCTGCTGGGTTGTTGCCCTCCTACGGCCTCCTCCACGTCTCCTGATGTACTGGCCTGTCTCCTGGTAGCGCCTCCGTGCTCTGGACACTACGCTGACAGACACAGCAAACCTTCTTGCCACAGCTCGCATTGATGTGCCATCCTGGATGAGCTGCACTACCTGAGCCACTTGTGTGGGTTGTAGACTCCGTCTCATGCTACCACTAGAGTGAAAGCACCGCCAGCATTCAAAAG
>NC_060160.1:28712715-28724534 GCF_021292245.1 Micropterus dolomieu | reverse complement strand
TTGTCTTCTGCGGTGGGTCAAATGGTCTTGAGCTGGAATGAGCATCTGTCTTCCTAGTTCAGGTGGTGAATAAATGGGAGAGTGATGTGTGATGCTCCTTCTCCCCTGGTCTCTCATCCATATATCGCTACTAAATCCTCCTCTACCTCCACCACCCACAAACTTGTCTGCTGATACCTTTGCTGCCTTCTTCACAGGCAAAGTGGAGGCTATAACTAGCCAATTCTCTGAAACACTCATACTCAACCATTGTAGCAGTCCTACTACATCTTTTCCTCTGCCCTCCCAGGTCAGTGGTTGTTCACCTCGTTTAGTCCTCTCACAGAGAGCGAAGTATCAGAACTCTTGACCCGTAGCTAGGACCCAACTACATGCCCACTGGACACGATTCCTATGAATCTCCTCCAAGCCATATCTCCTACTGTGGTCCCGACAATCACTCGTGATAAATACTTCTCTGGCTTCAGGAACATTCCCGACCACTTTCAAAAGGGCTCGGGTTACACCCTTGCTCAAAAAGCCCTCATTTGACCCAACTCAAGTTGAGAACTATCGACCAGTGTCTCTTCTACCTTTTTTATCCAAATCTATTGAATGCGCAGTATTCAAACAGGTCTCAGAATTCCTCTCAGGTAATGACCTCCTAGATCCATATCAGTCTGGTTTTAAGAGTGCCCACTCTACTGAAACGGCTCTTCTGTCTGTAACAGAAGCCCTAAGGTCAGCTAAAGCTGCAGCCCAATCCTCGGTTCTTATCCTGCTTGATCTATCAGCTGCCTTTGACACAGTCAACCACAGGATCCTGCTATCCACTCTCTCAGCAATGGGCATCTCGAGTAAAGCACTCCTGTGGTTCAAAACCTACCTCTCGGGGCGTTCCTACAATGTTTTGTGGCAAGGACAATTATCCTCCTCCCACTGCCTCTCCACAGGGGTGCCCCAAGGCTCAGTGCTTGGGGCCCTTCTCTTCTCAATTTACACCACCTGACTGGGGCCAATCATTCGCTCGCACGGCTTCTCTTACCACTGCTACGCAGACGATACGCAACTCTACCTATCCTTCCCACCAGGCGATCCCACTGTCTCGGTGCTGCACCACCTTCAACCCAGCTTCTGGTACAGGCCATGGTTATCTCTCGCATCGGCTATTGCAATGCCCTCCTAGCAGGTCTCGCTGCTTGTGCGGTGAAACCCTTACAAATGGTTCAGAACGCAGCAGCGCGTCTGGTTTTTGATCAGCCCAAAAGGACCCATGTCACTCCATTACTCAGTGACCTCCGCTGGCTCCCCGTGGCCTCCAGAATCAAATTCAAGTCACTAATGCTTGCATATAGAGTGACTACTGGGTCTGCACCCATCTACCTAAACTCCATAATACAAACTTACGTTCCTTCTCGGCCGCTACGCTCCTCCAACGAACGCCGCCTGGTTCTGCCATCCCTTCACACAAAGCAATGCCAGTCACGGCTATTCTCATCTGTGGCACCACGATGGTGGAACGAGCTACCACACGCCATCAGAGCAGGGGCGTCCCTCTCTAACTTCAAGAAGCTCTTGAAAACTCATCTCTTCCGAGAACACTTCCTCTTAACTTCCTCTAACTCCTAACCTCTAACATACACTTCCTGTGCTATTCTTCTTCTATCCCCTACAATGATCTTGAATTGATTGCACTTTTTGTTTTGATGGCACTTTTTGTTAACTCTTACTTCCTTCCCTAGGTATCTACCCCATTGATGTGATATGTACTGTGAGCTCTTACTAGTATTTATTGCTGCTCTTACTAGTATGTATTGTCAGTTGTCTGTTGATGCTTGTATGTCCTCAAATGTAAGTCGCTTTGGATAAAAGCGTCTGCCAAATTAGTAAATGTAAATGTAAATACCCCTGGTTAGCTATCGCCGCTGCTTTGCCACAACCGCTGAGCAGTTTCAGTTCTTTGTTCTTTTGTTGTGCACTACAATCACAGAAGTAGTAGTTGGCAATGAAAATCTAATGCCTTAGGCCCCCTCCAACAATGCTAATAAATTAACTATTAAAAAAATCACGAAAGTTAAGATATAGGGCTAAAATATAAGGATATACATTTGAATAAACTGAATGTAAAAATGAATGTAGTGATGTATACTGTATAAAGGTGCATCTCAGTAAATTAGAATATCATCAAAAAGATCATTTTGTCCTATAATTTAAGTCAAAAAGTGAAACTTTCATAAATTCTAGGTTCATTACACATAAAGTGAAATATTTCCTTTTTTGTTTAGATCTTGATGATCTCTCAGATCTCAAAATTTTAGAACATTAGAATAAAGAATGTATAATACAGAAACATCGACCTGAAAGAGACTTCAATCTCTCAGTCTGGTTCAGTACACACAACCACAATCATGGGGAGGACTTCTGACTTGACAGTTGAGCGTAAGCTACAGAAGGTCATTGCTGAAAGGGCTGGCTGTTCACAGAGTGCTGGATCAAAGCATATTCATAAAAAAGTTAACTGGAAGGTTAAAGTTTGGTAGGAAAAGGTGCACAAGTAACAGGGATGACCTCAGCCTTAAGAAGATTGTCAAGCAAAACTGATTTAAGAATCTTCACAAGGAGTAGACTATGGCTGGAGTCATCAAGAGCTACCAGGCACAGACTTGTCCAGGAAATGAATGTCAGATTCCTAGTGTCAAGCCAGTCCTGAACCAGAGACAACATCAGAAGAGTCTTACCTGGGCTAAGGAGAAACAGAACTGAACCTTTGCTCAGTGGTTCAAAGTCATCTTTTCAGATGAAAGTAAATTCTGCATTTCATTTGGAAATCCAGGTCCCAGAGTCTGGAGGACGAGTGGAGAGGCACAGAATCCAAGTTGCTTGAAGTTTCCACAGTCAGTGATGATTTGGGGTGCCATGTCATCTGCTTGTATTTGTCCACTGTGTTTTATCAAGTCCAGAGTCAATACAGGCGTCTACCAGGAGATTTTTTCTGCTAATAAGCTTTATGGAGATGCTGATTTCCTTTTCGTGCAGGACTTGGCATCTGCCCACAGGGACAGAACCACTAGTAACTGATTTGCTGACCATGGTGTTACTGTGCTTAATTGGCCGGCCAACGTGCCTGACCTGAACCCCATAGAGAATCTATGTGGTATTGTCAAGAGGACAATGAGAGACACTAGACCAACAATACAGACGAGATGAAGGCTGCTATCAACACAACCTGGGCTTCCATAACACCTCAGCAGCGCAAAAGGAGCCCTGACCAAGTGCTAAGTGCATAAAGTAACCTTTTTCAGAAGGTCGACATTTCTGTATTATACATTCTTTATTCTAATATTTTGAGATCTGGATTTTTGATGTCCATGAGCTGGAAGTGTAATCATCAAGATTAAAACAAAACAAAAAAGGAAATATTTCACTTTATGTGTAAGAATATATGAAAGTTTCACTTTTTGACTGAAATTACGGGGGGAAAATTACTCTTTTTACGATATTATAATTTTCTGAGATGCACCTGTATACATAACTAGAAGTAATAACAAAGTTAGGTGTAAACTGTTGTAAAATGATAAGTTAAATTTAGTCAAATAATCTGACATGCCACATAAAAGGGTAAACCAATAGCAAAGCCCATTAGAGGGCTCCACACATTCTCATCGAAGTGGAGTTTCATCCAGGTAACTACTAATGATCTCACTCGAGCTGAAGTGGCTTTGTAAAGACCAAAACCTAGTTGCCAGGCATGGCTTGGATTTTGGCTAATTAAGCTGCTTCCCTTCTTTGATTACAAGAAGGCTTGAACCCGCAAATTGCAGCTTTTGGATATACTCTAAAATGTTTTTGGCTGCAACATGGTGGGACATGACATTGTCGAAAAAATTATACAGTTTTCTTTATTTGATTTCTTCACCATGTAATACAGTATAACATACAACATTTATATACACCATAAAAACCAAACAGTAATGGCTGTTGTGCACAAATAATGTCACCAAACTCCTCCATATTTCTTTTTTCTTTCTTTTTTTTGCAGAATGCTTCACTATTTTCCCTAAATTGTTGTTAGCTTTGTCTATTCCATTATGGGCAACCCTCCCAAATTCCAGCGTCATTTAAATAACTAAAAGTTAATGCCTAATGCTGGTATAAGGGAATTTAACTATTCACCCTTTTTACATTACTTTTGTATTACTCCAGTGGTGTAATACTTGATTACTATTTGAAAATACTTTTTTTTTTATGTTTTACAGTTGAAAATGATGTCTCTCTGGAGGATATTCTTGTTTTCTTCACTGGATGTGACAGCATTCCAGCACTGTGTTTCTCTCCGAAGCCAAGCCTTGAGTTCATCACCCACTCCCGATTTCCAGTGGCCAATAATATTAAAAAATATTCTTCGCATACCAGTTTATGCAGTATACACTGACTTTAAATCTAACATGGATTTTGCCATACGCAATTCACCAGGATTTGGAAGAGCGTGAGAGGTAATATTATGGAGGGCTTGTGGAGCTTGAGATATGATGAGGATATATTTGTTTTTTTTTTTAGTTTATTTCCTTCTGTTATTCCCTAAGACAAAAATTAAGCATAAAGACAAGAAAAATGCACAGTAAAAGAAGTAAGTTTCATTTGAAGATATATTTCAAGCCATGTTTTTCTGTTTCAGATTTAATAAGGTGCGCCATGTAAACTTGTTTTCAGTTGATAAATGTGAGGAACTTTTTGTTGCATTTTTGTCAGCCAGTCCTCTAACCTGAGAAACCATATGCTGTTTGTCTCCACCCTCTGATACGACCCATAACAGCGTTTGATTGATAAAATACCACAGATATGGATACAATGTCAGAAATCCCTGTTGCATTTGGGCTATGACAATGCCAGGGGTAAGGCTTGGTTAAGTTTGGTCACAAAGCCAATTTGGGTATGGTTGTGAAAAGATCATGGTAAGGTTTAGCATGAGATCATTACATGATAATTGTCCGAATGGTAAAAATAATAAGCACAGTTATGGTTAATAGTGCTCAGATTTGGGGTTGAAGGCTAAATGTAGCTAAACCACTGTAAATGTAAATGCTCCGTACTTGTATAGCGCCTTTCTAGTCTTTTCGACCACTCAAAGCGCTTTTACACTACATCTGCATTCACCAGTCGCACACATTCATACACTGAGCCTAAGTGCTCAAACGGAAACTAACATTCACACTCACTCATACACTGGCGGAATACCCCTGGCGGCTATTCCGCCAGTGTATGAGTGAGTGTGAATTCGGGGTTCAGTATCTTGCCCAAGGACACTTCGACTCCAGGGATTGAACCGCCGACCTTCCGATTAACGGCCAACCCGCTCTACCTCCTGAGCCACAGCCGCCCCTTAACTATTGGTTGTAAAAAAACAGGTTGCTCAAACAACCCATTAGCAAATTTTGTACAGGAGGAAGGCTCACTGTAGCTACTTTTATCAGTGTTGCCCAGCCCCATTGCTATGGCTCATTATTCATTAGAAGGCCATACCACAACCTATATAACAAATAAATTGTTCTGTGTTCCTACTTTGTGTGTACTGGCTTACTGTCCTTTTAGTATGTATTGTGGCGGTATATGTGCATCCCAGGCTTTAAATGTAATATTTTTCCATTGGATACTTAGAACTACAACTGACAAAAAAACAAAACAAAAATAGGGTTCATCGTCATCAATAGTGTTACATTAATACATTATGTATAATGATACATAATGTTATACACACAGCATGAATTTATATGTTGATAACTGCTGGATGGATTTTCATGAAAGAAAAATGTATTATAAGCATTTATATTCATATGCCTGGAATAAGAAGACTTTTTTTTATTATTATTATTACATAATAATACATTATAACAACTTGGTTGCTCATCAAATTTTTACTTTTTTTTCTATGCTGTCCTATTTTTTCTATCAAGAAGGTAATTTTTGCTTGATTAGAAAAATGTTACAACCCCAGAGATCATTGATAGAAGTGTTCAATATAAAGAAATATAAGTAGCACTGTACATTACAGTTCAGTAACAACATTGTAATAGTGGAGTAACAGTTAATTAAAACTTGATATTAAAGGACTAATTAAGTCGTACCATTGAGCCAGACTACACAGAAACCAAAACAAGTGTTTCCAAATGATCATTATGCCTCTTGATGTTTGGTGTAATCTAATAACAGGTAGTTTAGCATGTCACGGCCCTGATCCATGGTTATTACACAAAAACTACCATCAAGAGTTTCCATCTAACAAGTCCTATCATTGAAGATATCATTTGTATTATCTTGAAACAAAAGAGAACATTTGAAACATAAGGGAGGATGAATTTCAGCTGTATAATATGGTAATTGCCCATTTGGAATTTCCATGTCACATGAAAAATGTTTGTTTCAAGGTAATACAAATGATATCTTTAATGTTGTCACTTGTTAGCTGGAAACACTTGTTGGCAGTTTTTGTGTAATAACCATGGATGCTGATAGTAGACTATAATATTATGAAAATATTAACCTATATTACTGTATTATCTGGTTATTACTCCATGATTGTCACCACACTAGCATTTTTTAGCCAATAATGCACTGATATATAAGAATTTTATTTTTAGCTGGTTACCGTATTGTTACCATAACATACTATACTAACTAGTTGTGTGTTGTTGAAATCATTAAATGTGATTCAATATTATTACCCGGTTACATAACTTTCAGTCTTATTACCCAGTTAATAAGAAGATATTACCTGGTTATTAATTTAATTGTGTTCATTATCACACTATTACCTCATTATTTCTATGCTTACCTAACTGTCATGTAAAGTGCTACTGTAATGTTTTTTTCATATAATGACTTATGCCAAGATAGTTAATTATTTAATTAAAATAGTTTTGGGCCTCCTAAATCCATACATCTTTCTAACTTGCTTTATTCAGCAGCTAGGAAGTAGCTTTATTACTGTAATGTTAATAAAATTTTCACAACACATACCACACTTGATTTGGGACAGAGACATTGTAGACCCTCCGTTGAATTGCCCTCCGTCCTCTTAAGGCTCTTCCCACTCTTAATCGCTCGCACTCGCCAACGCTCAACTCTGATCCCTCTCCCTCTCAAACCACCAGTGATGTAAGTCTCTCCTGAGCCAGGGGTTTGTCTAAGAACTTCAGTAATAAGACGATCAAGATCATCATTTGAAATGTTAGTAAAACTCCCATAGTCCAGTAAACCAAGTTGTGTCCTGTGGTTGTACAGTGTTCGAATGTTTACAGGCAACATTCGAGAGCCATCCAGCTAAATCCTAAATCCCGCATGTGAGTCAGCTGAACAGCTGATATGTTGTACCTTTAAAAGAGAAAAAAAAAAGAAATGTGTTAATGTGTGCTGAAAAACTCTGTAACTACTGTTACAAGTAAAACTATTGTATTGGAAATATTAGGCTACTTCAGTAAAAGAACAAAAGTATTAGCAGTACCAAAACAAAAGCAATAAAGTACTCATGCAGAATAGCCTATTTCAGAATAATATATATTATATTCAGTGGTGGACAATAATGTTGTTCATTTACTTGAGTACTGTACTGTTTTGAGTATCTGTGGGTCTTTACATGAGTTTCTCCTCTTTTTATTTTTACTTATGACATTTTATTTTTATTTTCACTCCACTACAGTTGAAAGTAGTGTATATATATATGTATGAATTTTCTTTTCTAAAATGCGATCAGCCATACGCTTTGTTCGTCACAGGAGAAAAAACTATCACAGCAAACTACTGCTCCTACGCTTTCAATCAAGTTCAAAGTGCTTGCTGCATTTTTGAACAGTTCAATTTGTTCAGTGTTTAGTTTTGGGCTGTCGAAAAATTAGAGATGTGTGTCAGGCAATCAGTGCATTTGCTAGGTTGTTTCAGACCTATTCTGTAAATGCACTGTGGCAACAATACAACAATGTGTTAACATTATAAAGAAAATGGACTTCTGAATGTTGAGTAGTTTTAAAAGCAAGTATTCTGATTCTTTCACTTAAGTTCAAATTTGACTGAACAACCTTTACTTCTATTGAAGTAATATCTGACCAGTTGCAGCAAATGAAAATTTTCAGGTGAAGTACAAGTACCTCAATTTTGTACTTACGTACAGTACTTAACTAAATGTAGTTACTTTCCACCACTGCATAAAACCCTAAATTAATAGTTTTGCTAGCAACTTATATCCAGTATACAAATAAAACTTCTATATTCTTGGCCTGCATCAACCTCCATCCCAATATGCTTGTTTCCATTTATATCACTTACCTCGGCCTTCCTCTCTGAGATGCAGAATGTGTTCCCACACCATAAGCTTCCATTTGAAGTGTTACTTCAGCCGACATCTCCCAAAGAGACTCATAAATTCCTTCAAGAATGATGCATAACGTTCTTTCAGCAACATTTTGTTGAACAGGATTGCTCATAAGCACTAAGAATGTTGCAATAATGGACATATGATCCTCAAGTTGACGCGATATAATTTCCAAACTGTTCATGTCGTTTGGAGTATGACCAGTTGTTGCAAAAAAAACCTGCAGTTCAGCAAAGTATTGGACTATTTCAGCCGATGCCATTTTGTAAATCCAGGGAATTCAGAAAGGTATCCCTTTGATGACATGGTTCATTCCATATATTCAGACTTTCATTCCATAGATTCAGACTTTCATTCCATATATTCAGACTTTCATTCTATATATTCAGACTTTCATTCCATATATTCAGACTTTCATTCTATATATTCAGACTTTCATTCCATGTATTCAGACTTTCATTCCATAGATTCAGACTTTCATTCCATATATTCAGACTTTCATTCCATATATTCAGACTTTCATTCCATATATTCAGACTTTCATTCCATAGATTCAGACTTTCATTCCATAGATTCAGACTTTCATTCTATATATTCAGACTTTCATTCTATATATTCAGACTTTCATTCCATATATTCAGACTTTCATTCCATATATTCAGACTTTCATTCCGTATATTCAGACTTTCATTCCATATTTTCAGACTTTCATTCCATATATTCAGACTGTCATTCCATATATTCAGACTTTCATTCCATATATTCAACTTTCATTCCATATATTCAGACTTTCATTCCATATATTCATACTTTCATTTCATATATTCAGACTTTCATTCCATATATTCAGACGGACAAACCATATATATATATTATTTCCTAAATGGCATGCCATAATATATATATATATATATATATATATATATATATATATATATATAATATGAATGTATATCTAGATAGATATTCTATACATGTCATTAGATTTTTTTTGTAAATGTGTCCTGAATTGATGATGATATCTGTTGTGATGTGGAAGAGAATCTGTGATACAGACCGGAATGTCAGCCAAAGGGGTGTATCCCATGCAACAGTCCTGTCTCTTTCTTTTCTGTATTACGACATGCTCTGTCAACAAATTACAGTACAAACAGTAAAAGCATAGCTGTGATTTCTGTCCTCTCTCCTGCAATGTATAACTTTGTACTGGTGAAAGTGATATATGCCATACAAAAGAAGTACCGCCTTGTGCATTTTCAATCATTGTCATCAAAATCTTAGCCAAAGTGTACATCAGAAAATACTTACAGAGTACACTGTTATATTGACAAGATGGCTAAACATTTTGACTTGCTTGTTCATAAACAAGACACAAGGACTTGTTGTTCTGATGGCACTGACAAGTTCAGTGACATAAAGATTTGCTTTTGAGAGAGAGACTAAGGATTACTATTTTGCAAATGTTAAGGATGATTGGAGAAAGAAAAAGGAGAGAGGGGAAGATGGGGAATCAAAGACTAAAATAAGCAGAAGTGAGAGACCTGCCTGTTTTTATTTTCTATTTAACTCTTTTAAAACTTTTTTTATATTTCCCTGTTGCTTTTATGTTTTATGTAAAGCACTTTGAATAACCTTGTTGTTGAAATGTGTTATACAAATAAACTTGCCTTGTCTTGATATAACGTTTCAACCACAGATGATGAAGTGAACACACCTGTATTTAAAAAGCAATAAATTATGTAACATCACAGAATTATCTCTTAACCAAATCATAATTTAAAATCGGGGACAAAAAGAAAGTCATTTATATTTTCAAACAATCTTTACTTATTGGACTGACTGACTACAATGTTAATGCAATACATTGTAATCACACTTAGTGGATTCACACTGGGAATATTGTATTGGTGTAAATGTGGCAGGTTATCTAATCAGGAGATGACGGCTTGTAATTTCATCACAAATAAATAGTATATATGTTCACTTCTTTATCTTCAGCTGCAAAGACCATTTGAAATAAATCTAGTCACATCCTCATCAAATAAAAGACTTGGAAAATTACCCATTGTTTGTTTTTTCTTAAGTTTCTTAAGTCACTACTCAAGTGATTTTTTTTTTAGTAAATAATTTTGTACTCTTACTCAAGTAGTTATTTTGACAACCACTTTTACTTCTACTTTAGTACAATTCTTTTTGTAAAGTAACAGTACTTTTACTTGAGTACAGTTTTGAGCTAGTCTACCCACCTCTAGTAAACACAGAAACTTTTGTCAATGAATCATGCTCCTGTATTTCTCTCACAGCATAATGATACAACAGTAAATAGAAGCAGCACAAGCACTGCCATGGAGGGGAAGACTTTTATTTTTGTGATCTTATCAGGTTAGTGCAACCCTAACACCCAATAACAAATGTGTTCAAAAACTCAATGAAAAATACTATGGAGAGACAGAATAAACAAATAGGTAAATGAATCAACAATTTGAAATTTATTTTATTACTGTGGCATGGGTGTAAAATAAATCATACATTCAGACATTCAGTGCTAAAGCCATCAAATATCTTTTTTCATTACCACAGAACTGTGTTTCCTACCTGCCTCTTTTCACCGTATCTACGTCGCTGTGGAAGAGTCAAAGACCTGGTCAGATGCCCAAAGCTACTGCAGGTCGAAGTACACCGACTTGGCCACGGCTACAAACAAGGAAGAGTCTGATCAGCTGGTGGCCGCTGCAAAACAATTCTATAATCGTCAGTTATGGATGGGACTGTATGATGACATTCACAGCTGGAGGTGGTCGCTGGAGAAGGAGGGATATTATGGTGAAGGAGAGGCAGAGTTCAGGATGTGGCTGAGAGGTCAACCCAGTAACTCTGGGGGATATCAGAACTGTGTACAAATGTCTGCTGATGGCACATGGAATGATATGCAATGCAATGATCCAAAACCGTTTGTCTGCTACAATGGTAAGAAAAACACATTATAATGGAAATAACATCAGTCACACCTGCTATTAGCTGCATGAGATGTTTACCTCTACACAAAAGTTAAGTTCAGGAACAACTGGCTCATCCTCACACCACCCATTTACAACAGCACTGACTTTTATTATTATCACCATATAAAATTGTTTTGTTGAGCACATTATTTGGTTTTACTTTTAGTCTTTATCTTGAAGAAAATGCATCTTAGTTTTAGTCATATTTGACTTGTCAAATATGACAAATATCAATAAATATATACTAACACAAATATTTTCCTGATATGGACCTATGTGTCTAAATAAAAGTCATGGTCAGTGAAATTTTAGTCTCATTTTTGTGTTGCGTTTTTAATTTTTATGTCTTTTAAGCATTTGAGGCTTCAGCTGTCGCCATCTTTGTTGTGTACAGTAACCATGGTTATGGGCGTCACTCTCGTCTATTGTGAGTTTCGTGGAAAAGTAAAGACTGTAATAGTTAATACTCAGTGTCCATG
>NC_060160.1:28710589-28712695 GCF_021292245.1 Micropterus dolomieu | reverse complement strand
TCGTCAGTTATGGATGGGACTGTATGATGACATTCACAGCTGGAGGTGGTCGCTGGAGAAGGAGGGATATTATGGTGAAGGAGAGGCAGAGTTCAGGAAGTGGCTGAGAGGTCAACCCAATAACTCTGGGGGATATGAGGACTGTGGACAAATGTTGGCTGATGGCACATGGAATGATATGCAATGCAATGATCCAAACCCGTTTGTCTGCTACAATGGTAAGAAAAACACATTATAATGGCAAATAACATCAGTCACACCTGCTATTAGCTGCATGAGATGTTTAGCTCTACACAAAAGTTAAGTTCAGGAACAACTGGCTCATCCTGACACCACACATTTACAACAGCACTGACTTTTATTATTATCACCATATAAAATTGTTTTGTTGAGCACATTATTTGGTTTTACTTTTAGTCTTTATCTTGAAGAAAATGCAACTTAGTTTTAGTCATATTTGACTTGTCAAATATGACAAATATCAATAAATATATACTAACACAAATATTTTTAATTTTTATGTCTTTTAAGCATTTGAGGCTTCAGCTGTCGCCATCTTTGTTGTGTACAGTAACCATGGTTATGGGCGTCACTCTCGTCTATTGTGAGTTTCGTGGAAAAGTAAAGACTGTAATAGTTAATACTCAGTGTCCATGACTCCATGAGTCATTTCTTCCAGTTAAGCTAACATTACTGGCAGAGACATCACATGACTGAATGTGAGATGTTGCTTATCAATACGACAGGTCAAGCAGCTAAATTAGCTAAAACCTAGCTAAATAGATTTTTTGGTGCAGACAGTAGACAGTCTGCGTTACTGGATCACATGTAAACCTAAATGGCAAATGTTTTCAGAAGCAGCATTGTTCAGATATTTCTTCATGTTCATGTCTAACGTTTTTCTCCTGTGAATGTAGAAACAGTGACCTCTTCCAGCTTCATCTTTGTGAATAACCTGAAGAACTGGAGCGAGGCTCAGAGCTACTGCAGGGAGCACTACACTGACCTGGCCAGTGTGAGGAACAGAACTGAGAATGCCCAGATAAACAAGCTGGCCCAGTACAAACCCATATGGATCGGCCTCTACAGAGACTCCTGGAAGTGGTCAGATGGGAGCCCCACTTCATGGATGGTGCCATTTATACCACCTGGCAGCATCAATAATCCCTGTGTGTATTTACATGCAGGGCAGTGGGATGACGGCCCTTGTGATACCTTATTTTTCTTTATCTGTGAAATTGGTGAGTTTTTAAGCAAACAATTTGAGATCCAGTATGTCAGATTTCTATATATTATTTTAATGCAATATTTCAGAGACTATCTTAAACTGTTTACATGTATTGCGAGATTTTTAAATGCATATTTCCTCCTTTTAAAGTGCCAGTGACGCAGCAGTTGGTGAGGGTGAAAATAAATAACACAGGTTCCTCTGTGAACCTGGAGGATGCAGCAGAAGCCATGTTGCAGCAGGTAATAATGATTTCAATATTCTAGTTAGTTGACATTCCTTTATCATCCCAGGTACACAGGTGGAAACAAGAGCAAGGAGAAAAGCTGTAGGGTCAGATAGTAGCGTTTATCTATTCACTGGTATAAAACATGTGTGAACGTGTGAATGTGAAACTTGGTAGGCTACATATCATTGTCCTAGACAGCTATCCAAGGTAAACACCCATTTCAGGAATCCACTGTCCAGATGTTTACTGAATGAAATTCAAAAATACTAACCTAGCAGATGGCAGGTGAACTTCTCAGCAACAGTAATAGTTTTCACTGAAAGTAATGGATTCTGTTGGGCCCCATTTGATCTCTGTTTTCAACAGCTCCCTATCTACTGGTTGTGTCTCTGATTATTTTAAAACGGCTTGCATAAACCCACTTTTAAAGATACCTGGTTTAGATCCCTCCCTCCCACATAATTTTAGACCAATTTCAAAACTGCCTTTTATTGCAAAGATTCTAGAAAGAATTGTGTCCAAACAGCTGCTCACTGTACTGGAAAATAACTAAATATTTGAAAAGTTTCAATCTGGTTTCAGGAAGTACCACAGCACTGAGACTGCCCTGCTTAAAGTCACCAATGACCTTTTAATGTCTGCTGATGAA